>NC_064291.1:45778926-45861388 GCF_019186545.1 Solanum stenotomum
CCCCCCCCCCCCCCCTCCCCCCCAGTTTGCCTTCATCAATTTCTGTGTTCATCGATTGTTAAACATAGCTGTATCACCCTCTCACCATGTCCTCTCAATTTCAGTGGTCTTCTGGTTGCAGTTGAAGGTAAAAGGAGTATCAGCAAAAAGAAACTAGAATATGGTCTCTGCACTTTAATTCCTTGTCGTAGTTTATCTGACAGGTCCAATTAAAAGTTGTCAAACTGATACAAACCTCACAAATATGAAGAAGCTGCAATGTTAGAAGATGAAGATTGCTGGTATAGACTTTGAAGGACAGAGAGGTTTGTACTTGTCAAATACCCTCCCTTTCATTTTATATGTTGTTTGACAGGACTGAAGTTAAGAAAGTAAAAAAATATCTCTTTACACAGAGCAATTGGTACTTCTGATCTTAAATGTGCAAATAACATTTCTATAACTATTAAGAGCAGGTTATTAAGGGTCAAAAGAGAAGTTAAAATTTAATGAATTTCCAAATATAGAAATGTGTTACTATATTCTTTTTGGAACAAACTAAAAAGAAGAAAAGTGCTAATATAAAATGAAACAAAGTAGCTAGTTTCCACGGTATGTACCGGACATGCTTTCTAAAGTATATAGTACTCCCTTTGTATCAATTTATGTGTCTTACTTTCTTTTTTTTGAAGTTTATTTAAGAAAAATGTCTCTTTCTATATTAGTAAGTTCTTAACTCCCAACATTCTCATTTTATCCTTGACACTCTGTTGTAGAAATGACATGGCATGTTTAAGACCACAGATTGAAACAACTATTTGTTATGTTAAACATACATTTAGCTCAAGACTTAAAGAGTCAAAAGTTTTCTTTATGCTCTTAAATTTTGTATTCATTTAAGACAAATAAATTGAAACGACGGGAGTAAATACTAACTACATAAAACAAACAATTATGTTGTTTAGTCATCTGTTTCAACAACAACCACATACCCCGTGTGATCCCACAATATTAAGAACCCTATATTTTCTCTTGAAGCCAAAATTGCATAGTTTTCTATAAATTTTGGATGAACGTCTAAGTGAGCATTGATCATTTAATATGCTAAAGTAAAATTGATTGGTATTCATTCAAGTCTTTCAAATATTCCCTTCGGCCAATAATAGTTGTCCACTATACTATTTTGAGATGTCCAACAATACTTGTCCACTTTATGAAATCAATGGATAAATTTACACGTAGTTCCTAATTTACCCTTATCATTAATTATAGTCATTTCTCTATTACATTTTTCAAGACATTGTATTTATTATATTCAAAGGGTGATAGAGTAAAATTACCCTTCTATTTATAGTTTCTTAAGAAGTGTGCAAAGTCAATAATTGACAATTATTGTTGGATAGAGGGAGTAATATCTTTCACACCTATAATGTTAGGGTGAACATGAAAATTTATCAACCATTTGTTTCTTCCATTAGTGTTACTAAATTTGACCTTGGATTTGCTCTATGGACTGCTGACCGGAGAATGCATTGCCCTGAGTAGACATGGAATTGCTGCCATAATGGTTCAAGTCACATACTTTAGAGAAGCTGTGGAACAGGTTTCTTGTTACAATAGCTCTATTGCAACCGTTCTTTGCCGTACAATACCTTTCAAATTTAAATTTTGTATTCATCTTTTCTAGCGGACAATCTCTGAAACCCAAGGGGGTTTGAATTGAATTTTTTCTTGTGATCACTGTCGACTTGGCTGCAGGTTAGTAATAGTAAAGCAACAATAGATAATTAATAAAACCAAAGTATAGAGCTAGAGAATTTTATCCCGGTTCAGATCACCAATGTTGTGCCTTGTCCAGTCCCCTTGGGTTGCAATGGTTTCCTTTAGAGCTTTGAGTAGTCTTGTGTTAAAGTCTTGTTGAAAACTGCTGATCTGGACATACCCAAATTTGCTTTCTTGGCTATAACCTCTACTTGTATAACTCATGCTGATCTCTCTTTTACTTGTATGCTCACTGACAATTTCTTAACGAATACAGTGTTTAATGTAAGACAAAAGAGTGACTAGTATTACAGTTCAAGTGAAGTTGTATCAGTCGATCTTGTGAACTTCTCCTTCTTATGATGTTCCTGAATGCGTGTCTCCTTTATATGTGCTGCTTGATTTGATTTCTCTTGATTTGATTGATTGACAGTAGAAGACTGAGTGATCTTCTTTCCTTAGGTAATCACATCATTTCTATTTTGGCTCTAGTAAGGATAACCCAAAGAATTTTGTCTTCAATCAAGGGTGTAGATACGATCCTTGATTGGAAGTATATGTCTGTATCAGATACGTCCATATATATCAATTTCTTTTGTTGATGCTGCGCATATATGATTTTCTTGATTGTTGGTTGCTGCCTTCCATTGATTGGGCTATCTTTGACAATCTTCTAGGTAGGGCTGGGCATTCGGTATTTCGGTTCGGTTTCGATTTTTTTTTTTGGTTTTTTCGGTTCTTGTACAATGTGTACCGAACACCGAACCAAAATAACTCGGTTCGGTTCGGTTTTTTGTAATGGGCCTGCTTAGTGGGCTTTTTAAAATTTTGTTATTTTTTTGTTTATTTTATTTATGTTTATTTCTTTTTGCTTATTTTACTCTGTTTTTCAAATTATTGTATGATTCAAAATAATAAATTGTCGTTAACATTGAAATTTAGCCTTGTTATAACATTGAAATTTACCGGTCGTTGTTGTGCTACGGCTGCCTGCTGGTTGATTGGCAGCTGTTGCGTGCTTCTGGTCGCCGGAACGGTCGACGCTGCTATAGTCTGTAGACGACTAGACGTGGGAAGTGGGAACGGTAATTTTTGCCTTTTGGGAAGTGGGTTTGTAAAGTTGAAAAGCTTGAAAAGACAAACTTTTGTTTTTAATTTTAAATTATAATATTTATTTTTAAATATTAATAATTAATATAATGTTAATATATATTATAATTTAATATATTTCGGTAAACCGAAATACCGAATTACACAAAAATTACATATGAAAACCGAACCGAAATACCGAAAAATACAAAACCATATACCGAATACCGAACTGAAAACCGAAATACCAAAACTGAATTATCAAAATAATTCGGTTTGGTTCGGTTCGGTTCGGTTTTTCGGTGTTTATGCCCACCCTTCCTTCTAGGATTGTGTCTTTTTCTTTATGTCTGTCTTGTCCCATCGTCTGGGGATGATTTCCTTTTTTGAGCAGCGCGCGTGCTTCTTTTTTCTTTGATCCTACGTTGTTTAGTTATTAGACGTTATCACCATTAAAATGGAATATAGCTAACAATCAAAATAAGATTTAGAGACAACTCCCCCTTTTGATGATGACAATCAAAAGAGGATTTAGAGACAATTCCACTTCCCTGTATGGTGTGCTCCCCCTCTGGGTGTGCTGGAGTCGGAGTTGAGTTGCTCCCCCCAATGTGTGTTGGAGTTGAGTTGCCTCTGATCTGATACTTCTCCCCCTATTGACATTATCAAAAAGAAAAAGAGGGTAAGAGTAGACCAGGTATAGTGCAAAAGAACCATCCATCTAGACATAACAATAGAGGGTATGCAAAACATTCATGCAAAATAGAAGTAGGGGGTCGGACATCCCCATTACAGAGCATATTCAAGAAGGGGCAAAGCGGCCCCGGAGAACATGAAGTTTCAAAAATAGCAAAACAGAGGAGTTTAACGACAGGCAAGATAGTAACAGAGAGTGTTGAAGATCCGCTCAGAAATAAAGAGTAGTAGGTGCGTTCAGTGTCACGAGCAAGGTTGGAGTAGGAGGTCTAGACGGAGACTGCAAGAGTGGTCTGGGAAGAGTCAACTTTCTTCTGAAGAGAGTCAACTCGATTGATCAATTTGTTGACAGTCTTCACTTCAGCTGTCTTGAGGCCCTCCAGAGCCAATCACAACTTTCCAACATCAGTTCCTGTGTCCTTGGTATGCTTGCTATGCTGAAGTATCTAGTCCACTAACTCCTTTATCTCCCACACCCTGTCTTCTACCACCAAGAGTCAACTCCTGATATCAATTGTCTCGTTAAACAAGTCACTGACTGATTTTGCCGAGTTCTTTGCTGGTTTGGATTAGTCCACCGTAGCCTTAACGAACCCCTTCTTTGACCACTTCTCATCAATGAGCACATACCCCATGTTACCAACTGCACAGGTATTGTAGGTGGACACCTCAAAAGGAATGTAGTCTGAGAGATCGACTAGAGAGGCTTCCAAAATTCTGGAAATGATAAGTCCATAGGGAAGACTAGCATGAGACTCTATTTTAGCAGCACTTTTGATCATGTATTCACGAAATCATTTAGCCCAAATTGATCTTGTACCTTTTCAATCAGCAGTAGAGAACAATAACATCTCTGGAGGAGAGGCTATTGAGAGCTACTTTGCGAGGAATCAGAGTGGTAGCAATAATGTGGGCCAAAATTCTGCTCTCGAAGTACAGTGTGGAGGGACCAAAATCAGACAGATTTGATCCTGGTTCAGCCACAACAACCTTTGCTTCATCTAGAGAAACCTCAAAGTCCTCTGGCCAAGTACCATTCATAAGGGGAATAGCACCCGAAAACATAGTTCTAAAACATGATCAAATATAAAGTCAATTATGATAATTAGATTTCTCAAAACCAGAGTTTTAATGTGACCACTATCCATAGACACACCAAGATTGGCGTAGAACAAACGAACAAACTCCTCATACTCCTTAAGACCACAAAGTTTAAGTAAAACAACAAGCTTTTGAGATTTGAAGGAGGTATTTACAGGGAAATGCCGAGTGTTCTAAATCTCAAAAGCTTACTATTTTTCTTCAACTTTGTGGTCTTAAAATGTATGAAGAGCACGTTCATCTATTCTACGCCAATCTTCGTGTTTCTAAGGATAGTGGTCAACTTGAAACTCTGGTTTTGGGAAATTGAATATCATAAATGACTTTCTATTTGATCATGTTTTTGGAACAAAGTTTTCAGGGGCTGTTCCCTTCATGAATGGTACTTGGCCCAAGGACTTCGAGAATTCTCTAGATGAAGCAAAGGTTTTTGTGGCTGAAACCAGGATCAGATCCGTCTGATTTTGGTCCCTCCAAATTGTGCTTTGAGAATAGAATTCTGGCTCACATTATTGCTACCACTCTGATTCCTCGCAAAGGATCTCTCAATATTCTCTCCTCTAGAGATGGTTTGTTCTCTACTGCTTACTGAAAAGGTGCGAGATCAATTGGGCTGAATCTCTTCATGAATACATGATCAAAAGTGCTGCTGAAACTGAGTCTCATGCTAGTCTTCCCTATTGACTCATCATTTCCAGAAATTTGGAAGCCTCTCTAGTTGATCTCTCATACGATACCCATGCATTTGGTAACATGGGGTATGTGCTCAGTGATGACAAGTGGTTAAAGAAGGGGTCTGTCAACGCCAAGGTGGACCAACCCAAACTTAGTCAGTGACTTGTTCAATGAGACAATGGATATCAGGGGTCGACTTTTGGTGGTTGAAGACGGTGGACATGATACTTCAGCAGAGCAAGAACTGATGTCGGAAGCTACGACTGGCTTAAGATAACTGGAGTGAAACTGATCAGTCGAGTTGACTCTCTTTAGAAGGAAGTTGACCCTTCTCAGTTCACTCTTGTAGTCTCCATCCAGACCTCCTTGTCACTCTTCTGCCTTGCATTAATCATTGTATTCGTTAAGAATTTGTTAGAGAGATTAGTGTGAGTTATACAAGTAGAGGTTGTAGTCAAGAAAGCAGATCTGGGTCTGTCCAGATCAGAAGTTATCAACAAGACTAATCAAAGCTCTGAAGGAAACCTTTGCAACCTAAGGGGACTGGACTAGGCACCACATTGGTGATCCGAACCAGAATAAGGTTCTCTGTCTCTATACTTTGATTCTATTAATGATGATCTATTATTGCTTTATTATTACTAACCTATAGCCAAGTCGACTAGTTCACAGAAATAGTCAACTACCATACCACGAAAATTTTTCAATTGGTATCAGAGCAGGTCTCACCTATCTGAAGTGTTTAACCAAATTGAGAAAAGATCAATGGCAAACTACCAATTCTTGGTGCAATCATGAAATCGACCTCCTTACTTCAATTGTCAACACTACTCTCACTGGAAAAACAAATTTAGTATCTTTGTTCAATTAAATGATTTTCACTGCAGTTAACGGAGCAGAATACGACAAAATTTCTGTGTGAAACTGCAAAGGAAATGTGGAAGGATGTAGATAGGATCCTTGATTGGAAGTATATGTCTGTATCAGATACATCCATATGTATCAATTGTTGATTGCTGATTTCTCTCCTTCTGCGAATGCTGTGCATTTCTGCTTTCCTTGATTGTTGGTTGCTGACTAAAACTGCTTTGACTATCTTCTTCTAGGATTGTGTCTTTTTCTTTATGCTTGCGCTGTCCAGTCGTCTGGGATGATTTCCTTTTCTGGGCAGTGTGCTTCCTTATTCTTTGATCCTATATTGTTTAGTTATTAGATGTTGTCATCATTAAAATGAAATATATGCTAACAATCTCAACTACTAGTTATCGACCTCCGAAAGTACTTTTTCTTTATCAGCAACTTTAGTCTGAGCCCAGCTGTTGCTGCACCATTCATTAAAAAAGAAAGAAATAGCCGTTTATCACATGATTATATTTTTGTTCTCTTCATGTCATTAACAAGTTGTCGAGATTAACAAAGAATTTTTTCACTGTGCTGGTCACTATGCAGCTAATGTCTAATGGTCTGCAGTCTGCATTTTTCAATTTTTGTCAATATGAATGTTTTGCCTTCATACTAACAAAGTAATGCATAGTGCAATCCTTTAACTTGTTAAGTTAATAATTGTGTTTTGTTATCAGAAAACCAAAGATAAAAAAAAACATATACGAAATGCCCAATTTTCCTTGTTTTTGTGGCTCTTCCATTTGGGATTCATCTTAACAAGGGAAAGCTGAAAGGGGTAAATGAATTTAGGCAAAACCTTTTGGAAACTCTTAATTGAGGGATAGTAAATTATTAGGAGTTAAACTGTATATAGGAGTCTCTGTATGTATTATTTTCTTTTATTACAATATATTATATATGGACACATAATTAGATCTGTAGAGGAAGATACTACATATATTTTCTTCTCCAATTCTTGTTTTTATATAGAATCAGAGCCAATCTATCCTTGTTAGTAATTGTTATATATTGTGTTCACCAATGTTGGGCTTTGATTACATTGTTCACTCTCCAGTTGACAGGCCTGAACGATGTGTTTGTTTTGTCCTTGTGTCTATTGAACATTTTTTTGTCTATAAGTTAGTTTTCGGGGTTGAGTTAACTCTATTTTCTCCGCTTGGATGATGCCAAATTGTATGAATAAGATCAAACTGGCAAGCAAGTATATTGTCTCTCTCTCTTTATATACTCATTTTTCATCTTTGAACACCATCATATTCTCTCTCTCTCTCTCTCTCTCTTATTTAGTAACATCTAATGTGATTCAACAACGATGGCTTCTTCAGCGAGAAACCATCCGTTAGCAATCACACTCCTCATATTAACTTGTCTGACAACTTCATCTTCCAGCCAAGAACCTGAAGCCATTCTCCTCCTCAAGTTCAAAAGTCTTCACTCACAAACATCACCTCACTTGGCAATTGGGATCCCTTGGTGCAGCTTTGCAATGGCAACGTTTCGAATTGGAACGGATTGCTTTGCTTCAACGGAGAATTCTTCGGTCTCCGTCTTGAATAATCCATGGGATTATCAGGGAATCTCGATATCCACACACTTTCCCAATTAACTTCTTTAAGTGTTATGAACAATAACTTTGAAGGGTCATTTCCGAACGTGAGGAAACTTACAGGACTGAGAAGTTTGTTAACCATTTCTCCGGTGAGTTGCCAGATGATATTTTCACTGGAATGAAGTTCATGAGGAGAATTTTAATGGTGAATAACGAGTTTACAGGCAATATTCCAACGTCGTTATTGGGAATTCTGAAACTTGTTGAGCTACAGGTACAAGATAATCAGTTTGATGGTAGAATACCGGCATTTGCTCAACAGGATTTACGATTAAACGTTGCAAATGATAGACTTGAAGGTCCAATACCACTTCAACTTAGCAGTGTAAAAACGGTGGATTCAGATGAGCTCATTTGAAGGTTTAACTGAATCCACCGTTTTTACACGCAATATATATATAATAATTGTGAAAAAATCATTACAATTTTGTTTTCGTTCCATTTTATGTGAGGTGGTACTATTTGTGGGGATTTTGAATCATTAGCTATGTTATCTTGTACTTTTTGAATAGTTTTCAAATACATAAATTTTACTTTAAAATTTTTGAAGAATGTATACTCGAATTCATAGTCAACATTAAGTGTTTTAATCATGGTATTTTGAATTCCTTCGCATAAATTCCAATGAAGGGAGTAATAAACAGTAACTTTGGATCATATACTTTTAAAAGTGTAATGGATTTTACTAGTGATAAGAACTTAAATATAACGTTGAATTCATTTATTTAAATTCCTAAATCGCCTTAGAACAAAGTATTTGCAGAATGCATAGAAATCGTGAGCGTGCATATGCTCCAAATACTTTTTATTTTTTGTTAAAATAAACATACATACAATTTTTTTTATTGTGTTCACTTTTTGTGTGGATGAAACAGGAAATTTGGGCCTATGTGGGAAGCCGATGCCACCATGTCCACCTTCAAATTAGAAGAAAGGAAATAATGAAATTGAATCAGTGAGGCGTGTGAAAGTTGGTTTAGACACTACAGTTATCTAAAAAAAATAAGGTGTTGAAATGTAGTTGATTGATGGAAAATACAAAGTATATGTTATTTTGTTTTCCTAGTCATTGAATAATAGAATTACGAAGGTAAAATATATGTGTCCGTCTGATATTAATTTTTACTTAGTAAAATTATATTACTTAGTTTAATGTAAACATGCGATTGAGAAATATTTACCATGTTATAATCAAATCTATTTCACTCTGAATTGTAATCACGTTTAGAACCAACAAGTTTTCACCAATTAACAATTACTTGCCAAATTTAATTGTAGAAAAATTCAAGACATTATTTTATTTTTCACAGAATGAAAATGAGAAGTTACACTCCATTTTTTTTAATAAAAAAACGCTTTGTCTTTTTAACATTGGACTATAGTACTCCCTTCCTACTTTTACTTATTTTTATACTAAAATAAATGTTTATTTTTATTTAGCGACTTGTCAAAGCTTGGTGGCAGGTTTTGTCGGAAAAAGAATGTTTTTCAGCGGGAGTCTCATCTGGGTGGCTGGTTCAGTCGCTTTCGAGAACTCAGATTGACGGGTAGTGAGATAGCAGGTTCGACATGGTCTTTGAGTACAAGCCTAGGAGGACTGGTCAGGGATACTGAAACAGAAAGTAAATCACCTTTATGGTAATTACCAGCATAGTACCGCTGTAAGGATACTACACATTGCTTTAAATATAAGGCAGTGTACAAGAATCCAGATTTTTGTTTTAAGTATCTGACTTGCTTAACAAAGGAACATCCCGCAAGGGCAATCTCTTTGGACATGGACGCAGTGGCGACTAGAGGAACTCGAGTTTCAATCCACAAATGATCCGATACATATAAAGATGCTACTTGAACTCGACTCCGTGAAATCTTGTTTGAGCGAGAGGAACGGACAACAGATAAAGAGTTGTAGCTAGGTCCTATAGAAATTGGAATAAGAGCGAGAGGAACGGACAACAGATAAAGAGTTGTAGCTAGGTCCTATAGAAATTGGAATAAGAGCTTGCCGGTTCCATAGCTTTTAGAAAACTAGATTGTCAGACTCGGAGGTAGCAGTAAGATCTCTGTCTCCAGAGAAGGCATAAGGGTTTTCTAAAAGTTTCCTCTCATTACTTTTGGATAAAGCTCTTAAGCTTAAGCTTTTACGAACCGAAAGATCTTCCCATTCTAAATAAGAATGAGAGTCTTTCAACTAGATGTGCTCCTTTGGCTGGGTTTAGAAAATGAAAACATAATTTATCACTTAAATTATAATTTACCCTTTATTAATAATTATAGTTACATTTAAAAAAATTAAATTTATTATATTTAAATAAATATAGTAAGATTGTCATTTTATTTATTATTTTTTCAAATCAATATTGTCCAACTAAAAATTATAGACTTTGCAACATTTGTCATTTGGTGTTTGGCCTTCCTAAATAACAAGAAAAAGTTGAAAGAGAACAAGCAGAAACGTGTAAATGAATAATTTGCCGAAAGCTTTTGGAGATCTCTAGGATATGTTTGGTACGGAGAAAAATATTTTATTGAAAAATGCTTTTCACTTTTGGTTGGTCATAGGATTTCTCTTAGAAAAAAGAGATATTTTCAAGTTCATTGTGTGCATTTCACTCATCCAATTAGTGGCGGACGCTAGATTCTAATAATGGTTGTAATAAGAAAATAAAAAAATAATTATAAAGCCAATAGAGCTACCCCAACTCTCACTCATTGATCATCCCACGGCCGAATTAGCCACCACCCTATCTCACCCACTATAGTTCTTGAAAGAATAATCACACAAAGAAAGAACGAAAAAGAAAAAAGTAATTCGAGCTCAAATTTAAAAAAAACGCGTGACACAGAATTTAAAATATATAAAATATTTAACTTCTATACCACTACAAAAAAATGCTCAATTTATGGGGGTTATTTTGTCAATTTATAGCTGTTTANTTCTAAAAGTAACTAATCTACTAAATTTTTGGGGCTCGATAATCCCAATAAATAATATTAAATTGTGGCGATTTTCTAACCTCCTTAATAAAACCACCATCAAAAGATTTATATTGTGGGGGTTATAATAAAATGCCACAAAATGAATTATTAGTGGGACTTTTAAAAACTCCCACAAGTTAACCGCCAAAAAATGAGCATTTTTTGGTAGTGTACATTGATAACAGAGTCTTTTTTCTTAGGCTATTGTATCACCTAAAAAGTAATTAATGATATATATGCATGAGAAGTAATATTAGAAACTCATAATAAAACACAAGTTACCTTTTATGCATATTAAATTTCATTGATTGTGCAAAAATTGTTTATACTTTTTCGATATGGAGTAAGTCATACCCAAATAAGAAAGGTAAAAATCAATAAATCCTGCTCGTTAAATACTTTCTTCTCTTTCAATTTGTTTGATTTGATTACAAGTGCAAATGTCAAATTAACTAATGTTTGATGTGAATTTAGATACAAAAATCTTTAATAAACAGCATATCTGGAAAGTATTTGAAAAAAACATGATAAAATTAAAAAAAGTGACGGTCCAAAAGTACTTCCTCCATTTCAATTTATTTGTTTTACTTTCCTTTTAAATTCGTTTTAAAACATATTGTTTCTTATTGTGTTTTAGCAACTCCTTAATTTGAACTTTCCACCTGATATGTGACATTTTGATACATTTGATATTTCTTTACTTAATGACTACAAGATTCAAAAGTTTTTTAGTCTTAAACTCTATATCAAGTTAAAATATGACAAACAAGTTAAAACGAAAGGAATAAAAAAAAACACCAAGTACTATTGTTTTTGCAAGAAGGTGAAAGATCTCAAGTTTCTTTAATAACAAAGCATGCATGAAGGAAATTCCCCTCCCTCCAATCCCCATTAGTCAACCTCTCACCCCACCACCACAACCCAACCAGTACAAACAATATGAACAATATACCTGGAAACTGGCAACAAGTTATACTAAAATAGCCGGCTAATACAGCTAATCATTTACTAGACCTTGTTAATCTCACCATTACTCAATTTGTTTTATTGTATCCCTCTGCCCTTACTATCTCAATTCAACAACAAAATCATAGCAATTCTCTCCGAATAAATTATCAAAAATATACATAAAACTTGTCTTGAAAACAAAACTACCAATATCCTTCCTTATTTTTTTTTTCATCGAATCGAAAAAAAAACAGAAATTCGATTCAATTTATTCATATATCATACAAATATAGTCGCGAAAAAAGGAAAGAAAAATCACCTGCAACGTAACCACCTTCAAACGATGGCTTCTTCAGCAAGAAACCATCGGTGCTTGTTGTTTTGTTTCGTGACGACGATCATGATAACTTCGTCTTACGGTCAAGAGTCTGTACCAACTCTCCTCCTTAAATTCAAATCATCGCTCGAAAACGCCACGTCATCATCATCACTCGGAAACTGGAATTCATCGGTGCCGCTTTGCACCGGCAACAATTCAAATTGGAACGGATTGCTTTGCTTCAACGGAAAATTCTACGGTTTCCGTCTCGAATCGATGGGATTATCGGGGAATCTCGATATCGATACGCTTTCTCAGTTGACTAATTTGCTTACTATAAGTATTATGAATAATAATTTTGAAGGTCCGTTTCCGAACGTGAAGAAAATCGGAGGTCGATTGAGAGGTGTGTTTTTGTCGAATAATCGATTTTCCGGTGAGTTGCCGGACGATGCTTTCTCCGGAATGAAGTCGATAAGGAGAATTTTAATGGCGAATAATGAGTTTACGGGGAAGATTCCAACGTCGTTATTGGGTATTCCGAAACTTGTTGAGCTGCAGATACAAAATAACAAATTCAATGGAACAATACCGGCGTTTAGTCAGAAGGATTTTCAAATAAATGCTGCAAATAATAGACTTGAAGGTCCAATACCATCTCAGCTTAGCAGCCAAAGTGCAACCTCGTTTGCAGGTTAGAGTTTATCTTAAGGAAAGTTATACCCGTTTTAATTTGGTGGTTTCGTTTTGATTTGATATAGAGTTTAAGAAAGCAAAGAAAATTTTGAATCTAGAATTTTTTTGAATTGTGATTTAAATTAGTACTCACTCTGTCACGATTATGTGACACTTTTCATTTATCAAGAGTAAAACAGTTTAAACTTGGTCGGAAATTTGCGCATGAAATCTTCAAATTGTTGAATTGAAATTTACGTAAATATTATTATAAGTCACAATAATTAACAATTTAATATTTAAAAAATATAAAAAAAAATTGCGATCAAAGATAGACTTGTTTGAATCACGAAATTCAAAAAGTGCCACATAAATTGAGAGAATAATATATCAAGTGTACCAAAATATCGTATTATCTTATAATTTAAATAATAAAAAGTTGAAATTAAAAGATTTTCAAAAAAGTTAATGTACCAAAATATCATATAATATTATGGTTTAATAAAGACCGTTAAATATTGAAAGACTTGATCCATTCGAATGGGAATGATAGAAAGTGATGAAGCAAAATTTTACTATCATGTTAAACTTTATTATTATTACAAGAAAGAAGTTTACTAGAAATTGCTTTCAAAATAATTATTGAATAACTTACGCCTATAAATATGTATATTGAAATTTATATGTTTGAATATGAATATACATATGAATATTAAAATTTAATATTAAATAACTAAGACTATTTTTAAAAAAATAAAAATTGAGTGCATAGATTTTGTTTTAAAATTTAAAATTACTAAATATAAAACTTTTAAAAATACTGTATATTAATTAATCAAATACATATTAAAATAATTTTTTAAAATTATATGAAGTGTCGTTGGTGGGATGATGGCTAACAATGATAATTGTAAATGTTGATCGGAAATTTTGAAGGATGTATACTCGAATTCATAGTCAAAATTAAGTGTTTTAATCCTGGTATTCTGAATTCCTTCACATAAATTCCAACGAAAGGAGTAACAAACAGTAAATTTGGATCATATACTTTTAAAAGTGTAGTGATTTTTATTAGTGATAAGAACTTAAATATAACGTTGAATTCATTTATTTAAATTCCTAAATCGCCTTAGAACCAAGTATTTGCAAAATGCATAGAAATCATGAGCATGCATATGCTCCAAATACTTTTTAATTTTAGCTAAAATAAACACATATAAAAAAATTTATTGTGTTCACTTTTTGTGTGGATGAAACAGGAAATTTGGGCCTATGTGGGAAGCCGATGTCACCATGTCCACCTTCGATGTAGAAGAAAGGAAATAATGACATATATCCATTGAATCAGTCGAGGCGTGCAAAAGCTGGTTCAGACACCAGAGTTATCTAAAAAAAATAAGTTGTTGAAATGTAGTTGAGTTATGAAAAATACAAAGTATATGTTATTTTGTTTTCCTAGTCATTGAATAATGGAATTACGAAGGTAAGATATATGTGTTCATTTGACATTAATTTTTAATTAGTAAAATTATATTATTTGGTTTAATGTAAACATGCGATTGAGAACTATTTAGGAAAAATTACTTAAATACATAACACTTCTTTACCTATTCTCAATATTTCCCCACTCTTTTACTAAAATACAAAAATCCCTTATTTTCCCCCAATTCAACTTAACCGGATACTTTATTAGTTTAAGTATCCGTCCGTTATTAATTAAAGTATCTGCGTTGCTATATTATGCATCCGTCGTTAATTAAGTATCCGTGCTGCTAACAACTTAATAATTTAAGTATCCGCCCGTTATTAATTAAAGTATCTGCGCTGCTATATTATGTATCTGCCCATTAATTAAGTATCTGTGCTGCTAACAACTTAATAATTTAAGTATCCACCCATTATTAATTAAAGTATCTGCGCTGCTAAATTAAGTATCCACACTGCTATATTATGTATCCGAAAAACACTAAAAAAAAGGATTTTTGGTAATTAATGAAAGAGTAGGGAAAAAAAGTAATTTCTTTCTTATACTATGTCATTTGCCTAATTTTTACAAATATTTACCATGTTATAATCAAACCTAATTCACTCTGAATTGTAATCAAGTTTAGAACCACCAAGTTTTCACCAATTAACAATTACTTGCCAAATTTAATCGTAGAAAAATTCAAGACATTATTTTATTTATCACAGAATTAAAATGAGAAGTTACACACTCCATTTTTTAAAAAAACACGCTTTATCTTTTTAACATTGAACTATAGTACTCCATTACTACTTTCACTTATTTCTATACTCAAAATAAATGTTTATTTTTGCTTATTCAATTTAAAAAGTTAAGAGATAATTTAGCGCTTAAATTCTAATTTACCCTTATTATTAATTATAGGTACATTTTAAAAAATTAAATTTATTATATTTAAAGAAAGATATAGTAAAATTATCATTTTATTTATTACTCCCTCCGTTTCACAAAGAATGACCTCCTTTTCTTTTTAGTCAGTTTAAAAAAAATGATCTCTTTCTTTTTTTGGTAACATTTTACTTTTTGCTTTCCGCGTGGCATGTTAAGACCACAAGATTAAGGAAAATTTTGTACATTTGACATAACTTTAATTTAGGACAACAAGATTCAAAAGTCTTCTTTAATTTCTTAAACTTTGTGCCAAGTCAAACCAGATCAATCTTTTTGAAACTGAGGGAGTATTTCTTAAGAAGTGTATCAAATTAATACTATTCAAGTAAAAATTATAGATTTTGCAACATTTGTCATTTGGTGTTTGGCCTTGCTAAATAACAAGAAAAAGTTGAAAGAGAACAAGCAGAAACGTGTAAATGAATAATTTGCCGAAAGCTTTTGGATATCTCGAGGATATGTTTGGTACGGAGAAAAACATTGAGAAATGCTTTTCAATTTTGATTGGTCATAGGGTTTCTCTTAGAAAAAAGAGATATTTTCAAGTTCATTGTCTGCATTTCACTCATCCAATCAGTGACGGACGCACACATGATTCTCATGAATAGATATATCAATGGTTGTAATAAGAAAATAAAAAATAATTATAAAGCCAATAGAGCTACCCCAACTCTCACTCATTGATCATCCCACGGCCGAATTAGCCACCACCCTATCTCACCCACTATAGTTCTTGAAAGAATAATCACACAAAGAAAGAACGAAAAAGAAAAAAGTAATACGAGCTCAAATCATAAAAAAACGTGTGACACAAAATTTAAAATATATAAAATATTTAACTTCTATACATTGATAACACAATCTTTTTTCTTAGACTATTGTATTACCTAAAACGTAATTAATTATATATATGCATGAGAAGTAATATTAGAAACTCATAAAATAACACAAGTTACCTTTTATGCATATTTAATTTCATTGATTGTGCAAAAATTGTTTATACTTTTTCGATATGGAGTAAGTCATATCCAAATAAGAAAGGTAAAAATCAATAAATCCATTTTTGCTCATTAAATACTTTTTCTGTTTCAATTTATTTTATTTGATTCTAAGTACAAATATCAAATTAACTAATGTTTTATGTAAATTCAAATATAAAATCTTTAATAATCAACATATCTAGAAAATATTTGAAAAAACTTATGATAAAAATAAAAAGTGACGGTCCAAAAGTACTTCCTCCATTTCAATTTATTTGTTTTGCTTTCCTTTTAAATTCGTTTTAAAACAGACTGTTTCTTACTGTTACTTCTTAATTCTATCTTTCAACCTGATATGTGACATTTCTTTAGTTTATAACTACAACATTCGAAAGTGTTTTAGTCTTAAAACTCTATATCAAGTCAAAATATGACAAACAAAGTAGAATCGAAGAAATAATTAAAACAAAGCAAGTATTGTTTTTGCAAGAGTATGAAGGAAATTCCCCTCCCTCCAATCCCCATTAGTCAACCTCTCACCCCACCCCCACAACCCAACCAGTACAAACTATATGAACAATATACCTGGAAACTGGCAAACAAGTTATACTAAAATAGCCGGCCAATACAGCTAATCATTTACTAGACCTTGTCAATCTCACCACTACTCAATTTGTTTTGTATCCCTATGGCCTATCTATCTCAATTCAACAACAAAATCATAGCAATTCTCTCCAAATAAATTATCAAAAATATACATAAAACTTGCGTTGAAAACACCATTACCGATATCCTTCCTCTTCTTTTTTCCCATCGAATCGGAAAAAAAAAATCCGATTCAATTTTTTCATATTTCATACAAATATAATCTCGAAAGAAAGAAAGAAAAATCACCTGCAACCACCTTCAAACGATGGCTTCTTCAACAAGAAACCATCGGTGCTTGTTGTTTTGTCTCCTGACGACGATCATGATAACTTCATCTTACGGTCAAGAGTCTGAACCAACTCTCCTCATAAAATTCAAATCATCGCTCGAAAACGCCACGTCATCATCATCACTCGGAAACTGGAATTCATCGGTGCCGCCTTGCACCGGCAACAATTCAAATTGGAACGGATTGCTTTGCTCCAACGGAAAATTCTACGGTCTCCGTCTCGAATCGATGGGATTATCGGGGAATCTCGATGTCGATACGCTTTCTCAGTTGACTAATTTGCTTACTATAAGTATTATGAATAATAATTTTGAAGGTCCGTTTCCGAACGTGAAGAAAATCGGAGGACGATTGCGAGGTTTGTTTTTGTCGAATAATCGATTTTCCGGTGAGTTGCCGGACGATGCTTTCGCCGGAATGAAGTCGATAAGGAGAATTTTAATGGCGAATAATGAGTTTACGGGGAAGATTCCGACGTCGTTATTGGGAATTCCGAAGCTTGTTGAGCTGCAGATACAAAATAACAAATTCAATGGAACAATACCGGCGTTTAGTCAGGAGGATTTTCAAATAAATGCTGCAAATAATAGACTTGAAGGTCCAATACCATCTCAGCTTAGCACCCAAAGTGCAAGCTCGTTTGCAGGTTAGAGTTTATCTTAAGGAAAGTTATACTCGTTTTAATTTGGTGGTTTCGTTTTGATTTGATATAGAGTTTAAGAAAGTAAAAAATAAATAAATTTGAATCTAGAATTTTTTTGAATTGTGATTTTAAATTAATACTCTCTCTATCACGATTTATGTGATACTTTTCGTTTATAGAGAGTCAAGCTGTTTAAGTTTGACCGGGATTTTGCACATAAAGTTTTCAAATTTTTTGAAATGAAATTTTATATATTTATAAACAACGTAAAAATTACTTTAAGTCACAATAATTGACAATTCAAAATATTAAAAAAATAGATGAAAAATTTACAATAAAGATAGACTTGTTTAAATCTCAAAATTTGAAAAATGCCAATAAATTGAGATAAAGGAAGTAATATGTCAAGTATACCAAAATATGGTATAATCTAATGATTTAATTAACGAAAAGTTAGAAATTAAAAAGTTTTAAAAAATAAAAATATATAGTACATGTTTTTAAACAACTAAAAAACAAAAACAAAACGGGAATATGTACATTATCAGATCACTTATTAGTAGCAATACGGGTAAATCTCTTAATAAATATTAATAATTAATAATCCGGTAAATATGGTAATAGTACTATTTTAAAAAAATGATATTAGCATTTATTTTTTGAGTTTAAATTATGCACACTCTCAATATAAAATTGATATAATTTTGTTTTAATAACTCTTTGTTAAGAAGTCAATTAATAAAGATAGCGTTAAATATTGAAAGACTTGATCAATTCGAATTGGAATGGTAGAAAGTGATGAAGCAAAATTTTACTATCATGTTAAACTTTATTAATATTACAAAAAGAAGTTTACTAGAAATCGCTTTCAAAATAATTACTGAATAACTTACGCCTATTAATATGTCTACTAAAATTTATATGTTTGAATATGATTATACATATGAATATTAAAATTTGATTATTACATAACTAAGACTTTAAAATAAAAATAAAATCGAGTGCATAGATTTTGTTTCAAAATTAAAATTACTAAATATAAAACTTTTAAAAATATTGTATATTAATTAATTAAATACATATTAAAATAATTTTTTAAAATTATATGAAGTGCCGTTGGTGGGATGATGGCTAACAATGATAATAGTAAATATTGATCGGAAATGGTGTTGGCTAATTGTAGAGATTAATGGTGGTAAGTTCATAGATGAGGCTGATAGCTGTGATGAATGATAGTGATAGCTAATAATGATAGTTGACAATATATAATGGTAACTGATGATAATAATTATCGATAGTGATTGATAATACATGTGTCTTGATTATCAATGGGGAGAATCGAGAGACCTAACTCATCCGAACTACGTATCGTGCAATTAGACATTATAGAAATGAAGATAACATGTCAATTAGAGTGATCTATATAAGATCCCAAGAGATTGATATTATCACTACATGGGCGCACGTCCTAATTAGATGAAGTCAATTATTGATACCCTCTTGATCCCTTTAGCCATATCAAATATAATAATAATTATTATTATAATAATCATCATTATACTGCAATCTATTATATTATATAATCTTTTAAATAGACGTACGTGGCAATTTTGTTTATCCCCTACACTTCTGCACTTTTTTCTTTCCAAATTCAGGAAAAAAAAGTTAAAAAGTTTTATATATCATAAATCATAGTACTAATATATAGTAAGTGTTAAAGAAACTTATTGAAAATACTGTATACGTCATTGATTTTTGAGCATATAATTTTGTGTACATTATATATATATATAGTCAGTGAATTAGAAACTTATTAAAAATTCTGTGTACGCCACTGATCTTTGAGCATATAATTCTTTATACGCTACTGATCTTGAACATATAATAATTTTAATATTTTGTGAATGAAACAGGAAATTTGGAGATATGTGGTAAGCCAATGGCAGCATGTGCAACATCAAAGAAGAAAAAGAAAATCCCAATAGTGGCCATAATCCTTGCATCTATTGGAGGATTAATCATATTAGCCATTATATTATTTGCTCTCTTCCTTGTCCATAAACAAAGGAAAAAACCAACTCAATATGAAAAATCATCAGTAAAAAATCTCAACAAAAAACCCTCAGTACTGAGAGAAGAAAAGTACACAAAAAGTCATCATGACAAGGCTAGTAAATTATACTTTGTAAGAAGGGATAGAGAAAAGTTTGATTTAGAAGATCTTCTTAGAGCACCAGCTGAAGTTTTGGGAAGTGGAAGTTTTGGTTCTTCTTATAAAGCTGATCTTCCTATTGGAAAACCAATTGTTGTGAGGAGATTTAGGCAAATGAGTAATATGGGCAAAGAAGATTTTCATGAACATATGAGAAGCCTTGGCAAGTTGTCACATCCTAATGTTCTTCCTCTTGTGGCTTTCTATTACAGGAGGGAAGAAAAGCTTTTGGTTACTGATTTTGTTGATAATGGAAGCTTGGCAAGTCATTTACATGGTAAGTACTTTCACAACATTTAAAAACTTACTCGCACTTGATATTTACGAGAAGTTATGCAATGTAAATTTTAATCAGCTACTTTTTTCATGTCAAAAAAAGTGTCATTTTAGAAATTCAAAACAAAATATAGTACTCCCTCCGTCCCATTTTATGTGGCAACATTTGACCAGGCACGGAATTTAAGAAATAAATGAAGACTTTGAAATGTTTACCAAATTGCCTTTAAAAAGTAGACTCAAGTTTTCTCTCCTCATAAATGTATTGGAGTACTATTTTTAAGATTAAGTGGGACCAACAAGGGTAAAAGAGGAATTGTACCTTTAAATACTTACCATATAAAGAAATGTGGCATTCTTTTTGGGACTAACCAAAAAGAAAATGGTGCCACATACAATGGGACGGAGGGAGTAGTAATTATTTACTACTATACATTTATATCAAAAAACTACTTCTTTTTAATAGTGCTCAATTCTCAAAAAACATCTAATAAATAAGTATAATTTTGTAACATATGTCTTGTAGTATTTGTTATTTTTCATAATAGGTCTGAAATGAGCTAAATCAACACTTATTTGGAACAGTGAGGGTAAAACTTAAAGTGACATTAATACATGTCACTTAATTATAGTTAGTGATAGATATGTGTATAAAAATACATGGTATATATTTATTAATTTAACATAAACATCGAGTGCAAATAAATTTTAACCACTCAAGTCAAGCATGATATCTGTCTCAATTTGTATGAAGCAATGAGATCATTTAAAGTATTAAATTATAAAAAAGTTTAAACTTTTTATACAGATTAAAGATCCTTTACAATAATTATAGATAGTTGTACATAAAAATTGAAGTTAGCTAGTTATCTCAAAATGACGTCAATAGTGTAAAATTGTTTGTATTGCCAATGTATTAAAATTAATTCCTACAGAATTTAACTTATATATATTGATCATATAAAGAAATGTTACACTATTTTTATATTTTAACATATGTAGTAATTTTTTTAGAAGATTTATTAGTGTAAAAACATTGAAGAAGTTCCACCTTGGTCAATTATGAGATGAATGGTCTCTTTATATATAGTTTGAGTAATTATTATCTACTTAAATTAGTTTTTGAGGTCGTAGTATACTTAAGATCCATAACATGACATCAGAGCAGGACTCATCTCAATTCTCATTCACGATGTTGGGCCTCACCCATGCTCCAGATATATATCCAGTCCGCCTCTGGAACTAGTTTTTGAGGTTGACTTTGCAATTCTCGTTCATATGAACTAATTTTGGTATTTGTTGATCAGGCAAAAGAAGTCCTAACCAACCAAGTCTTGATTGGCCAAGTCGTTTGAAAATCATAAAAGGAGTTACAAGGGGATTGGCTTATCTTTACAAGGAACTTCCAACACTAACACTCCCACATGGACATCTTAAATCCTCAAATGTTCTTCTCGACCACAAATTTGTGCCACTTGTAGCAGACTATGCTCTTGTGCCAGTAATCAACAAAGACCATGCCAAACAGTTCATGGTGGCTTACAAATCACCAGAGTACATGCAAAATGAACGTCTCACAAGAAAAACTGATGTATGGAGCCTTGGCATCCTCATCCTTGAGCTACTAACCGGCAGGTAATAATACTTCATCCCCATCCTTTATTTATTATCCGAAAGACAGTCTGGTGCATAAAGTATCTGACATTCACCTAGAGACAGTAAAAGTACTAGTAATACTTTCTCCATCGCAAATTATTTGTTGCTTTTTTACTTTACAAGTCCTTTAAAAAGTAGTATTAATTACAATTTTTTTAGTACTTTAACCTTATATATCAAAGTTATACATCTTAGTGTGCAATTATCAAGATCATTTTGTGCATATACCAACACAAATTACTTCATTTTGAGTTTCATTTAGTGACAAGGAACCAAATATTTACATTTTAGGCTCACAAATTTTGATCCACTAACTTGTGAAATAAAAAGGAACCTCATATCACTAATGTTAGTTGTGCACGACTTTTTTGATCGCCTCATTCGGGTTAAGATGTGGCTAAAGTCTCTCTGAGGGTAGGAATGTTTGACTGGATACGTAATTTAAGAAAAAGGAAGACTTTTAAGTATACATGACATTTATATTATTACTATAAAAGCATGTTATTAAATACTAAGCTTAATTAACACAGGTTTCCAGCTAATTATCTAAAGCAAGGCAAAGGTGCAAATGCAGACTTAGCAATGTGGGTGAATTCAGTAGTAAGAGAAGAATGGACAGGTGAGGTTTTTGATAAAGACATGAACACAACAAAACATAATTGTGAAGGTGAAATGCTTAAGCTATTGAAAATTGGGATGTCTTGTTGTGAAATGGATGTTGGAAAGAGATGGGATTTAATGGAAGCTTTACACAAAATTGAAGAATTGAAAGAAAATGATGAAGAAGATTATTCTTCTAATTCTTATAATAATTATGCAAGTGATCAAGGAGAAATGTATTCTTCTAAAGCCATCACTGATGATGATTTCTCCTTTTCTAAGAATGCTTAGTAAGAATATTATACATAAAAAAAAATGTGAAATTTCGACGAATATATATATTCCTTCATGTCGAAAATCTTATATTTTTGATGGCGTTACAAAGGGAACGTTGGATGGAGTTTTTTTTTAAAATTTAATTCCAAGGGGTTGTGAAAAGGTAGAATTTTGTGTAAAATGGAATTTTTTGTGTTTTTATTTTTATTAAAGGGTAGATATATGTGATCAAAGTTAGAAAAATTAAAGGAAGCTCACATCTCATGTATTCGTGTATACATTTTCTTTCTTTCTTTCTATTATTGGATTTTAAATGTATGATTTGTTACGAGTTTGTTGCTTAATAAAAGATGTTTGTTCTTTCCTAATTGGGTTACAAAATGTTCTACCTTGCTTTTGGAATACAAGTCTTTTTGTTTCTACTTTTTATTAGTGATGGCGGAACTAAAAGTTTTACTGAAAAGTCAAAATATGAAAAAGCAAATACACAAAACGTCTAGAAGATTCAACATATAATATGTAATTATATATGTATAAAAAGAGATTGACCTATTAATTACATAGTATTTCGTTTTCATATAATTTTAAAGATGAACTCATGCAAAGAAGAAATAAGGATAATTTAGTCAAACGCGACTCATAAAAATGTCCTGAGAGATAGATGATTTAGACTAGAGAGGGACCAAAGTTGCACATTTGGATTTATTAACAACCAAATGTGTACAATTGAACAATACCGGAATCAAAATAGAAATAGAATAATAATTTCAGGACTAAAAATGCTATTTTCACTATTATATAAGGATGGAAAATGTACAATCCTTTGTTATACTATAAAAACAATCACGTCAAATTTTTTTCTTTACTTATCTTTTGGCTCTTCCCTCTTGAGAACTTTAGAACTATTCTCTGCTAATCTATATGAGAGGACTGTACGTGCTTCATGATCGATGTGATCATCGAGCTCTCAGAGCCATGTTACATCTTGTTTTGGTAGCTAAAGTTATTTCCTGCACGAATTATGGTGAAAATTGTGTCAAGAATAACACATTGTATCAAAAGAACAGAATATGTGAATATAGTATATAGTCATACCACTACTAACAAGTTAAGTATTCGTCGAAGATCTAATGTTGTTAATCTATTCGTGTTGACTTGCTTGGGAGACGGAAGCTTGACTCGGATTTGTTGAGTGGTTTGAACTATAGAACCCTGTTTGGCATGGAGTTTCTTCACCAAGTGTTCTCAATCTCTCTAATTCCGGCATAATAACCTTGCTTAGATCTGGTCTATCTTTCCTTCTTAGCTCAGAACATTTGAGCGATAACTTAGCAAGGCTTAAAGCATCATCACGGGGCCAATCAGGAACGGATGAATCAAGCATATCGTTGAATGTACCTTTATCGATTGCCCTCTCAACATGGTGAGTTAAACCCATAGGTGGCTTGGCTGTTAGTATCTGCAAGAATATGATACCTAAAGAGTAGACATCAGATTTTATACCAAGCATCCCTGTTTGCTGATATTCGGGGTCTATATAGCAGAAAGTTCCAGCAGTTGATGTCATTCGATACTGAGTTACAGTATCTGCCACTGATGGAGGGACAAGCCGAGCCAAACCAACATCACTAATCTTACTCACAAAGTTTCGATCTAGTAGAATATTTGCTGGTTTTAGATCACGGTGCACTATTGGTTCTGGTTTGCTTTGGTGTAAGAAAAGCAGACCAGCACCTATTTCAGCAGCAATTCTAAATCTATGCTGCCAAGAGAGTGCTGGTGAATTTCCTCTCTGGAATAGACGGTCTTCTAAGCTTCCGTTGGACATAAACTCATATATTAAGCACCCATACTCGGGACATGCTCCTAGAAGAAGCACCATATTAGGATGTCGTATGCAGCTCAATACTTCAACCTGCAATGAAAGAAGAAGGTGAGTGAGATTAGGGGCAACCAATGCTACATATGATGTTCATTTATGAACGGAAAGACAGAACTCTTATGTCCTTATTACCCTCTTAATTATAAGTTGAATTACATGAAGATGCATCGTTTTTTTAGTTCTATCTTTACGATGCATCTTTTTTTCGTTTGCAGACTATATAGCAATTATTGACTGGAAATGGATGCTAATTATATTGTTGTCCTGTTCCGGTGCCATCAACATACCAATAAAGCCATTCATCTTGTTTTAATTAAGCTATTTTCGATGTACTTCAGTGGCCTGTTGCATTATTTATATACTGACGATTAAGTATATCTCGAAGAATTTATAAGTATTATTGGCTTTATACCTCTTGTTGAAATTGTTGTCTTCCATGAGCTGCATCAGGGCGAAGGACCTTAACTGCAACATGTGTGTGGTCCATGTAACACTTGTACACTGGTCCATAACCTCCTTCTCCAATTTTATTAGATTGAGCAAAGTAGTTCGTTGCAGATTCGATCTCCTCTATCGAATACCTTCTATACCTGAAATCTGAATTTGAAAGTTTATTTAGTACCTTATTCCTCTCTTCTGCTTCTTTTAGAGCTTTCATTTCTGCATTAATTCTCTTCTGAGATTCTAGTTCTGCAAGCCTCTGAGCTGCCTCCGCATGCTCAAGGGCAGCTCTAGATTTTGCCTTTTCCTTCTCTGCAAGTGCTAATGCAGCTTCTTCTGCAAATCTAGCCTCTTCTATTCTTCTTTGTTCTTCCGCTTTCCAGCGCTGGAGTTCTGTTGCCTACAGTTGACAACTTGTTAAGTCATTGATGCAAATCACAAAGGTGCACAACAAGTTGGAAATTTTCTACCTTTTGTTGTGCTGTGAGTGCTTCCTTGCAAGCTGTACTGTACATTTCCATTGTTTGCTTGAGCTCCAGTTTCAGCCTTCTCATTTCTGCTGCTACGTCATCCTTCAAAATGAAACGAAAAGCCCTTTAGAAACTCAAGTGCTTGGAGTAATAATTATGCTTAAAGATAATGTGTAGCAATTTTGATCTTAGTATCTATAGTTTCCAAAAGCTCAAAATGATCTTTGATTGCCTACCGGTGTCGAGGAGAATGATGGTCTATCACCCTCCATTGAGAGAAATGACATCTCTGATGGCATGATGTCCAACGATCTGCGCCCCATGGGCATGGGTTCAAAACTTTGCCCCTCATAATCAGAGAAACCTGATAGCCGGGGTGGGGTTGCTCCGCTATCAAAGGTGTCAGCAAATGAAGGAAACATATTGTCAATACTTGGCCTACCAGAACTGACAAAGGATATGTCAGTATCTGGCTGAGAAATCTCATATGGTTTGCCATTTGGGCCTTTCCTATGAGTGAAAGGGGACCTGTTTACAACAGTGATAAACAACTTAGGCCTCGGAATGAGAAAATATGTAACATTGTCCTTACTAAGAAGTTGATTTTTGTAATAAAAACATGATACATTTTGAGTAGGAAGTGAAGATAATTTGACTTACTTCATGTTGAATGTATCACTATGAAGGTTGGACATGGGTATATCAGATACAGGCTTTGGAATCCCAGATATAGAACCTATTCGAAACATATCATAATTAACTTTGCACTACGAAATGAGCTCAATTGAAAATTTTGCTTCTAGTGTTTGCATACCTCTGGGAGGGACATTAGAATCTTCAATTGAATTAGATTTGACGTTGGCATTCTGCGTGAACTGGTGACGTAGTGGGTGGATAAATGGTGCGAGACGAGCAGCAGATCGTGTAGATGAAATCTTTCCAGATTTGGAGATGACATACACAGTGCAGAAATCAGGAACACCTTTTAACACATTTCCAGGAATATCTTTGATTTTAAATCTGATGTGCAGAAAGGCGACTGTAATTAGTCCTTCTGAAGATGTTATTTTCTTCCAAATATAAAACACATAACTAAAACACGGTCCATGTTAGAATAGTGCAATAAAATGCAGATGCAAATCTTCGCTTTTCTTCTTCACAAACTTCTGATTTAACTTCGGAATCAAATTTGCTAGTGTGTTTTATGCATTACTTAACAAATATAGCTTCAAATTAACTGAAACTGTGACTATACATATAATGCAAGTTGCTCATCTAGGTAATTCCTTCTTTCAAGAGATACATCATTCAAGTTGCTCCCTCCGTCCCAAATGTTTTTGGCGCCTTTCCAACAAGTACAAATATCAATGCATAGAGAGAGTCATCATACCTGAGAAGGCCGCCTTTTGCTGCTGCACCAAGAATTAGTACTTCTATAGCTGTTCGATTAATATATTCAATGATTGCTTTGACCACATCGGCATCCTCTAGCACAACATCATGACATTGAATCTGTTATTTATTGATGTGAAGAATCTATGTTAGAAAGGATAAGGAAATGACTATGAAAATAAACAATTCTAAATGCCAAAGATTGATTCTTGATCTATGTTTGCAGGTTCATTATGAATTCGTTTGAAGTTTCGAGATTGAATACTAACATCTTTACGTGTACAAAATACTCGGAAAGGAAGAAAGAGTTCCTTCAACTGTGGATCCAATTCACTCATTCCTGGTCCATCATTGCTACCATCCTGGTTTATTCCTGATATGTAAAAGTACATCAGTTAGTCCTTGTTACTGTCTCATAGAATAAACTCCCAAGAGAAATTTTACCCTTTCTGAACAGAACTTGCAGCGAGATGCCAGCTGGAACACTGGCAAATAACTAACTAATTTGAAGAATATAGTTATTTGACAGTTATGATATTAGGAACATACAAACACTAAGGCTAAACTACATGTTGACTCTTCCTTTTTTAACGGTCCAACGGCATCAGCCATATTTAATAGTGTTTAAGCTCTAACCAAGATACAACAAGAAGGGTGTTCAATTGAAACACGCCCTATAAACAGTGGTGGATCCAGGAATTCAAGTAAGGGGATTCAAACAAAAAAAAATCTTATGCCTAGGAGATACAACAACTTACATACATGCAAAAAAAAACATTTTTTCCTATCTATGTAGTGTAATTTTTCAACGAAGGGGCTTCAATTGACCCCCCTTGCACCCCTCTGGCTCCACCCCTACTTTCCCTTCCGCGCATGTACTCCTACACCTCTATCTCACTTGGTAGAAGAAAGGAAACTACTTGACAATATAAATGTAATCACAAACCACTCAAGTATAAGGGAGTGCAACATTTAGAGGATTCCAGGCTGATAAAAGTATGAAGGCGAAAAACTTCATCAGAATATCACTATAAAACTAGCAACTTTCAATTGTTCACTCTTATTTTCGCTTATGCTAAGTTCAATTGAATATCGTAAGCCCAAATAATGCTCTAACAACCAACCAAGCAAACCAAACCAAACCACATTTTCCGATAAGATTTCACACAATTTAAAAAAAAAAGGAATATGGTGATTAAGAACAATCTTCTCTTCCCAAAATAATCTCTAAGAGTCAATATTGGTACAAATTTCCACAAAATCAACAAAAATATATCCACCATCAACAACATTGTCAATCCACCCCAAAAGTTGGTTCCTAGTTCCTACAACATTTATTCAAGACATCATGATCCCAAGAATAAGTTTATTTCTCATATTATCTCAGAAAGTGACTTTCTCAGATAATAACTATTAGTTGAGTAAACATCTGAGAAAATCTCACCCTCAAGAATCCATCCACATTGCAATTTCACATATAGAATTTTGCAAAACAATTTGATTGATCCACAAAATCATAAAGATATGTAAACGCGGACGAGAGGAAGAGAGACTTACTGTTCCCTGATTGAGAAAAAGGAGTGCCGGATGCTTTAACTTTGACATGGATCAAAATAATAGTCTGTCCCCTCGCTAAAAGATTATCAACAGCCCATTTTAGAGCAATTTGGCTTCCTCTATCTTTGTCTATGGCCACAGCTATCAATTTATTCAATGGAGGTGCCCCATGATTCATTGCTGTTGGTGGAGCCCACATTCTATACTATTTCTCAAATAATTTTACCATCTGTTTCAATCAACACATTCCAAATTTTGATATTCTTGAAAAATTACTCTTATTTACTCATTTGCTTCTACCTTTTTCCAGATTGTGGAAAATTATGAGCAAAAAAAAAGAGAAGAAAATATTGAAAAGAAAAAGAAGTTTAGCACTGTTTGCTAAAATGGCCAAAAAAGAATGAAGATTGATTTTGAGTGTAGTTAAAATTTGAAGGGAGGCGCATGTTTGGCGGGTATTTTGGTTGTTACACCATAACTAGGGGTACTATGTCACTCATTAAATATTAGGGAAAATAAAATTTTAATAAAAAAAAATTAATATTTGATAAAAAAAATTAAATATTTATGTTCGTTAATGATGGTAGTGGTGGTGGAGGCGGTTGGTGCTAGTGGCTAGTAATAGTGGAGGTAGTGATAGTTGGTGCTAGTTGCTAGTAATGGCGATGATAATATTTGTGATGGTGGAGATAGGTGGTAGTAGATTGACCATATTGGTAGTAGTTGCGGTGGCGGCAAATGTATATAATTATAATGGTGAATGTGGTAGTGACTAACAGTAGCGGTTGACATCGGTAGTGATTGTGATGATAGAGGTGGTTGGTGTTGACGATTAAGGTGATGATAGAGGTGGTTGATGGTTGACGATTAAGGTGATGATAGAAGTGTTCAATGATAGTGATTAATGGTTGGGGACAAAGTGATGGTAACAAAATAGGTTTTGTTATTAAGAAAAAATATTTCTACCAACACAAATTATTAAAATAAATAAATGGTGAAGGGCCTAAAATATCCTTCAATTATTGAAATTGGTACGAAAATACCCTTCGTTGACCTATTGGCCACAAAATGCCCACCTTTGTTGCCCTTTATTACCCTTATTCACAAACGGCCCATTAATTGAATTAATTAATTTTGTCATTTAATACGTGTCACATTTTGATTCGCTAGAAAAATAATTCATCAAAACTAATTTAATTTAGCCCAAACCCAGATCTACCCATTAAATCACCCACCCATGACCCAACCAAAACTCCACTATATGGAACGGTGCCGTTTTATCTGCAAATGCGGAGATGAAGATACCGAAAAATATGGTGAAGGAGATTAAGGCCATGGGAAGGGAGTAAATGGCAGGGATTGGACCAGAGGAAGCAGATGACGGCAACAAAAGAGGAGGATGGAGAACCATATCTGATCAGTTCATCAAAAATCAATTGATTGAAGGGTGTAAGCGGCTATTGACTATCAGTTCATCGAAAACCGAACGATTAAAGAGTATTTGGAAATGTAATGGCGTCGGGTTTGAATCATCATGGTTTTAGGCTGAGGAAGAAAATTGAAAATCTTGTTGATCAATAAAATATATCTTCTCTATCAAAACTATTGTTAGTGCTGGAGTTATGCCCGAAATATTTTAGGTTAATGGATTTTCACATTTAGAATAATTGAGTTTTTTGTTGGGTCAGGTTGGATGGATCCACGTTGGGTTAAATTAATTTTAGTTAATTAATTTTTCTAACGAATCAGATCATGCCGCATGTTGAATGAGAAGATCAATTAATTCAATTAATGGGCAGTTTGTGAATAAGGGTGATAAAGAGCCACAAAGGTTTACCCCAAGGGCATTTTGTGGTCAATAGGTTAACAAAGGTATTTTTATACCAAATCCAATCATTTAAGGTTATTTTATATGTGAGTATATGTGTTGGTTTCTCAATTCATTACGAAGGTCCTCGTAAAGTTTTTTGAGAAATTTTTTTTGAGAGCTAGGAGGCGCCAGATCCATGGGCTATATAGCACACGAAAAATAAAGAAATTTGGGTACTTCCTAGAAAAAAGGCCTATAATTGCGGAAATGGACGTGAAAAAATGGTGCGAGTATACGTTGTGGTTCCCCAACTCATCATGGAGGTCCTCATAAAGTTTTTTGAGAAAAAAAAGTTGAGTGCTCCAGGGCGCCAGATCCATGGCTATAACACACGAGAAATCGAGGAATTAAAGTAGTTACTAAAAAAGGGCATGTCAATGCGAAAATGGTCTTGAAAAAAATGGTGTGAATAACGTGGTGGTTCTCCAAATCATTACGGAGCTCCTAATAAAGTTTTTTGAGAAAGAAGTTTTGGGTGCTCCAGGGGACCCAATCAACGGGTTATTACACACGAAAAATTGAGAAATTTGAGTAATTCTTTAAAAAAGGCATGTGAATGCGAAAATGAGCGTGAAAAAAATAGTGTGAGTATACGAGGTGGTTTCCCAACTCATTACGGAGGTCCTCATAAAGTTTTTTGAGAAAAAAATTTAGGTGCTCTAGACGCCAAATCCTTGGGCTGTAACGAACAAAAAATCAAGTAATTTGGTTAGTTCCTAAAAAGGGCACTGTCAATGTGGAAATGGGCATGATAAAATGGTGTGAGTATATGTGGTGGTTCCTAAACTCATTATGAAGGTCCTCGTAAATTAGTTTTTTGAGAAAACACATTTGGGAGCCTTAAGGCGCCAGATCCATGGGCAACTCATGAAAAATCGAAGGATGTTAGTAATTCCTAAAAAAGGGCCCGTAAATGCGGAAATGTACATGAAAAAAATTATGTGAGTATACGTGGTGGTTCCCCAACTCATTACGGAGGTCCTCATAAAGTTTTTTGAGAAAAAGATTTTGGGTGCTCCGATGCGTCATATCCATAGGCTATAACACACAAAAAAATGAGGAAATGGGTAATTCCTAAAAAGGGCCTGTAAATGTGGAAATGACGTGAAAAAAATGGTGTGAGTATACTTGGTGGTTCCCCAACTCATTATGAAAGTCCTCATAAAGTTGTTTGACAAAACTTAGGTGTTCTGAACGCTAGATCCATGGGCTATAACACATGAAAATTTGAGGAATTTGGGTAATTCCTAAAAAAAGTCATGTAAATGCAGAAATAAGCATGAAACAATAATGTGAGTATAACTTTTGGTTCCCCAATTCATAACGAAGAACATCATACAGTTTTTTGAGAAAAAAATGTTGGGCCCTTAGGGAAGCCATATCCATGGGATATATAACACACGAAAAATAGAGAAATTTGGGTAATTCCTAAAAAAGGGGCTTATAAATGCGGAATGAACGTGAAAAAAAATGGTGCGAGTATACGTAGTGGTTCCCTAACTCATTACGAAGGTCCTCATAAAGTTTTTTGAGAAAAAAAATTTGAGTGCTCCAGAGCGTCAGATCATTGCTATAACACACGAAAAGTCAAGGAATTAGGGTAATTCCTTAAAAAGAGACTATTAATGCGGAAATTTCGTGAAAAAAATGGTGTGAGTAACGTAGTGGTTCCCCAAATTATTACGGAGGTCTTAATAAAGTTTTTTGAGAAAAAATATTTGCGAGCCCAGGGGCGCCAGATATATGGGATACACATGAAAAATCAAAGAATGTTAGTGATTCCTAAAAAAGGGCCTGTAAATGCGGAAATGAATGTAAAAAAATGTTGTGAGTATACGTGGTGATTTCCCTACTCATTACGAAGGTCCTTATAAAGTTTTTGAGAAAAATAATTTGGGCGCTCAAGGAGCCAGATCCATGGGCTATAACGCCCGAAAAATCGAGGAATTTAGAAAATTCCTAAAAAGGGGCCATTAGATGCAAAAATGGGCGTGAAAAAAATGGTGTGAGTATACGTGGTGGTTCCTCAACTTATTACGGAGGTCCATATAAAGCAGTTTGAGAAAAAAGTTTAGAATGCTCCTGGGCGCAAGATATATGGGCTATACTACACGAAAAAAATGAGAAATTTGGGTAATTCCTAAAAAAGGGCATGTTAATGCAGAAAAGGGAGGGAAAAAAATGGTGTGAGTATACATGGTTATTCCCTAACTCATTACGGAGGTCCTATTAAAGACTTTTGAGAAAAAAATATTTGGGTGCTCCGGGGCGCCAGATCATGGGCTATAACACACCAAAAATCGAGAAATTTGGGTAATTCCTAAATGAGGGCCTGTAATGCGGAAATGAGCGTGAAAAAAATGGTGTGAGTATACTTGGTAGTTACAACTCATTACGGATGTCCTAATAAAGTTTTTTGAAAAAAAAGTATTAGTGCTTCAGGGCGCCGATCCATGGGCTATAACAGACAAAAAATCGAGAATTTAGGAAAATCCTAATAAAATGCCTGTAAATGCGGAAATGGATGTGAAAAATGGTGTGAGTACACGTGGTGATTCCCTAACTCATTACGGAATTTCTCATAAAGTTTTTTAACAAAAAAAATTTTGGTGCTCCGAGGTGCCAGATCTATGAGCTATATATATAACAGACGAAAAATAGAGGAATTTGGGTAGTTCCTAAAAGAGGCTATAAATGCGGAACTGGACGTGAAAAAATGGTGCGAGTATACGTGGTGGTTTCTCAACTCATTACAAAGGTCCTTATACAGATTTTTTAAGAAAAAAAAGTTTGAGTGCTCTAGGACGCCAGATCCATGGCTATTACACACGAAAAATCGACAAATTTGGGTAATTACTAAAAAAGGGTCTGTATATGCGGAAATAGTCGTAAAAAAATGGTGTGAGTATACGTGGTGGTTCTCCAACTAATCACGGAGGTCCTCATAAAGTTTATAGAGAAAAAAATTTTGGGTGCTCCAGGGCGCCTGATCCATGGACACACGAAAAATTGAGGAATTTGGGTATTTCTAAAAAAAGGTCTGTTAATGTGGAAATAGACGCGAAAAAATGGTGCGAGTATACGTGGTGATTCCCCAACTCACTACAAATGTCATCATATATTTTTTTGAGAAAAAAAAATTTAGAGCTCTGGGAGAGGAATTTGGGTAATTCCTAAAATAGGGCCTAGAAACGCGAAAATGAGCGTGAAAAAAAGTGTTAGAATACGTGGAGGTTCCCCAAATAATTATGGAGGTCCTCATAAAGTTTTTTTGAGAAAATTTTTTGGGTGCTTCAGGGTGCCAGTTCCATGGGCTATAAGACACGAAAATCGAGATTTTTGGAAATTCCTTAAAAAGGGCCTTTAAATGTGGAAATTGGCGTGAAAAAATGGTGTGAGTATATGTGGTGGTTCCCCAACTCATTACGGAGATACTCATAAATCTTTTGGGTGCTCCTAGGCGCCAGATCAATGGGTTATATAACACACGAAAAATCAAGAAATTCGGATAATTCTAAAAAAGTACCTGTAGATGCAAAAATAAGAGTGAAAAATTGGTGTGCGTATATGTGGTGGTTCCCTAACTCATTACGGAGGTCCTCATAAAGTTTTTTGAGAAAAACATTTTGGATGCTCAAGGGCGCCAAATCCATGGGCTATAAAACATGAAAAATTGAGGAATTTGGGTAATTTTTAAAAAGGGGCCTGTAAATGCGTAAATGAACGTGAAAAATTGTCTAAATATATGTGGTAATTCTCTAACTCATTAATGAGGTCCTCATAATATTTTTTGAGAAAAAAAAATTTGGATGCTTGGGGTGCTAGATGCATGGTTCCTAAAAAAGGAATGTAAATGTGAAAATTGGCGTGAAAAGAATGGTGTGAGTATACATGTTTGTTCCCCAACTCGTTACGTAAGTCATAAAGGTTTTTGAGAAAAAAAAATTGCGTGCTCTGGAGCGCCAGATCCATGGGATACAACATAGGAAAAATCGAGAAATCTTGATAATTCCTAAAAATGAGTCTGTAATACGAAATTTGGCGTGAAAAAAATGTTGTGAGTATACGTGGTGGTTGCCCAACTAATAACGAGGTTCTCATAAAGTTTTTTGAATTTGTTTTTAGGTTTTTCGGGTCGCCAGATCCATTGGCTATAACACACGAAAAATAGAGTAACTTGGGTAATTCCTAAAATAAGGCTTGTAAATGCGGAAATGAGCGTGACAAAATGGTGTGAGTATACGTGGTGGTTTCCCAACACTCTACGGAGGTCCTCATAAAGTATTTTATGAAAAACCTTTTCGGTGCTCCAGAGCGCCACAACCATGGGCTATAACACACGAAGAATGAAGAAAACTTGGTAATTCCTAAAAAAGGGCATGTAAATGCGGAAATGGGCTTGAAAAAAAGATGTGAGTATAAGTGGTGGTTCCCCAACTTATTACAGACGTCCTCATAAAAAATTTTGAAAAAAAAATTTGGGTGCTTCGGAGCGCCAGATCTATGGGCTACAACACAAGAAAAATCGAAGAATTTGGGTAATTCTTAAAAAAAGGCATGTAAATGCGAAAATTGGCATAAAAAATGGTGTAAGTATACTTGTTTGTTCCCCAACTTATTACGAAGGACCTTATAAAGATTTTTTAGAAGAAAAATTTGGCTGCTCCGGGGCGCCAGATCAATGGGCTTAACACACAAAAAATCGAGGAATCTTGGTAATTCCTAAAAACGGGCCTGTTAATACGGAAATGGGTGTGAAAAAAATGGTGTGAGTATATGTGGTGGTTGCCAAACTAATATCGAGGTCCTCATAAAAAAAAATTTTAAAAAAAACAAATTTGGGTGTTATGAGGCGTCAGATCCATGGGTTACAACACACGAAAAATCAAGGAATTTGGGTAATTCCTAAAAAAGGGCCTGTAAATGTGGAAATGAGCGTGAAAAAAATAGTGTGACTATACGTGGTGGTTCCCCAACTCATTACGGAGGTCCGCATAAATGTTTTTTAGAAAGAAAAATTGGGTGCTCCGAGGTGCCAGATCCATGTGCTCCAACACACGAAAAATTGAGGAATTTAGATAATTGTTAAAAAATGGCATGTATATACAAAAATGGCGTGAAAAAATGGTGTGAGTATACGTGGTGGTTGCCCATAATGAGGTCTTCATAAAGTTCTTTGAAAAAAAAAATTAGTGTTCCAGGGGGCCATATCAATGGACTATAAAACACGAAAAATCAAGGAATTTGGATACTTTCTAAAAATTGACCTGTAAATGCGGAAATGAGCGTGAAAAAATGGTGTGAGTACACGTGTTTTCCACTCATTACGGAGGTCCTCATAATGATTTTTTTTTAAAAAAAAAGGGATGTTCCTAGGCGCCAGATCCATGAGCTATAACACACGAAAATTAAGGAATCCTGGTAATTCCTAAAAAAAGCATGTAAATGCAGAAATGGGATTGAAAAAAAGTGTAAGTCTACGTGGTGGTTTCCAAACTCACTACGGAGGTCCTCATAATTGTTTTTGAGAAAAAAAATTCTGGTGCACCGGGGAGCCAGATCCATGGGCTATAACACACAAAAAATTGAGGAATTTGGGTAATTCCTAAAAAATACTTGTAAATGCGAAAATAGGCGTGAAAAAAACTATGTGAGTATACGTGGTAGTTCCCCAACTCACTACGAAAGGTGCTCCGGGGCTCCAGATTAATGTGCTTATAACACACGAAAAATTGAGGAATTTGGTAACTCTTAAAAAGGGCCTGCAAATGCGAAAATGGGCATGGAAAAATGGTGTGAGGATAAGTGGTGGTTACCCAACTCATTACGGAGGTCCACGTAAAGTTTTTGAGAAAAACATGTTGGGTGCTCCGAGGGCTAGATCCATGTGTTATAACACATGAAAAAATTGAGGAATTTGGGTAATTCTAAAAAAGGCTTGTAAATGCGAAAATAGACTTGAAAAAAATGGCGTGAGTATAACTGGTGTTCCCCAACTGATTACAGAGGTCCTCATAAAGTTTTTTGAGAAAAAAAAAATTGGGTGCTCCGGGGCGCTAGATCCATAAGCTATAACACACGAAAAATCAAGAAATTTAGGTAATACTTCAAAAGAAGGCCTCTAAATGCATTAATGGGCATGAAAAAATGGTGTGAGTATACGTGGTAGTTCTCCAACTCATTACGGAGGTCGTCATAAAATTTTTTGATAAAAAAAATTGGGTGCTCCGAGCCACTAGATCTATGGGCTCTAACACATAAAAAATTGAGAAATTTGGGTAACTCATAAACAAGGCCTGTAAATGCGGATGTGGCCTGAAACAAATGGTGTGAGTATATGTGATGGTTCCCTAACTCATTATGGAGGTCTTCATAATGTTTTTTGAGAAAAAAATTGGGATGCTCCGGGGCGTCAGATCTATAAGTTATAACACACGAAAAATCGAGGAATATTGGTAATTCCTAAAAAAACATCTCGTAAATGCGAACATGGGCGTGAAAAAATGGTGTGAGTGTACGTGGTGGTTCCCCAACTCATTATGGAAGTCCTCAAAAAGTTTTTTGACAAAAAAATTGTAGGTACTCCAGGGCGCGTTATCCATTGGCTATAACACACGAAAAATTGAGGAATTTGGGTAATTCCAAAAAAGGGCCTGTAAATGCGGAAATGAGCATGAAAAAATGGTGTGAGTATAAGTGGTGGTTCCCCAACTCATTACGGAAGTCCTCATGAAGTTTTTTGAGAAAAAAATATTTGGTTGCTCGAATGCGCCAGATCCATGAGCTATAACACATGAAAAATCAAGAAATTTGGGTAATTCCTAAAATAGGGCATGTAAATGCGGAAATGGGCGTGAAAAAAATGGCGTAAGTATACGTGGTGGTTCCCCAACTCACTACGGAGATCCAAATAAAGTTTTTTGAGAAAAAAATTTGGGTGCTCCGAAGCGCCAAATCCATGGAGAACACATGAAAAATCAAAGAATTTCGGTAATTCCTACAAAAGGCCTGTAAATGCGGAAATGAGCGTGAAAAAAATGGTGTGAGTATACATGGTGGTTCCCAACTCATTGCGGATGTCTTCATAAAGTTTTTTTTAGAAAATTTTTTTGGGTGTTCCGGGGCACCATATCTATGTGCTATAACACAAGAAAATTGAAGAATTTGGGTAATTTCTGAAAAAAAAAAAAAGGGGCTATAAAGGCAGAAATGAGCATGAAAAAAATAGTATGAGTATACGTGGTGGTTCCCCAATTCATTACGAAAGCCTTCATAATATTTTTTTAAATTTTTTTGTGTGCTCCAGGGCGCCAGATCAATTGGCTATAACACCCGAAAAATCAAGGAATTCTGGGTAACTCCTAAAATGTGACTTTATATGTGGAAACGGTCGTAAAAAAATGATATGAGTATACGTGGTGGTTCCCAAACTCATTACGATGGTCCTCATAAAGTTTTTTGACAAATAAGTTTTGGGTGCTACGGGGCACCAGATTCAACACAATAAAAATCAAGGAATTTGGGTTATTCATAAAAAAAGGGTCTGTAAATGCGTAAATAGGCGTGAAAAAATATGGTGTGAATATATGTGGTGGTTCCCTAACTCATTACAAAGATCCTCATAAAAAAATTTGAGAATTTTTTTTTAGGTGCTCCGAGGCTTTAGATCCATGGGGTATAACGAACGTAAAGTTGAAGAATGTGGGTAATTCCTGAAAAAGGGCTATAAATGCGAAAATGACATGAAAAATGCAGTCTGAGTATACGTGGTGGTTCTCCAACTCATTATGGAGGTCCTCATAAAGTTTTTGAAACAAAACTTTTTAAGTGCTCCAGGGCGCTAAATCCATTGGCTATAACACAAGAAAAATCAAGGAATTTTGGTAACTTCTAAAAAGGGCCTGTATATGCAAAAACAGCCGTGAAAAATATGGTGTGAGTATACGTGGTGGTTCCCCAACTCTTTACAGAGGTCTTCATAAAGTTTTTTGAGAATTTTGTTTTGGGTGTTTCAGGCCGCCAAATCCATGGGCTATAACACACGAAAAATTGAGGAATTTAAGTAACTCCTAAAAAAGGGCTTGTAAATGCGGATATACGTGGTGGTTCCCAACTCATTACGGAGGTCTTCATAATGTTTTTTTGAGAATTTTTTTTGGGTGCTACGGGGCGTCAGATTCATGTGCTATAAACACACAAAAAATAGAGAAATTTGGCTAATTTCTAAAAAGGGGCATGTTAATTCGGAAATGTGTGTGAAAAAAATGGTGTGAGTATACGTGGGGTTACCTAACTCATTACGGAGGTCCTCAAAAAGTTTTTTGAGAATTTTTTTTTGGATGCTCCAGGTCACCAGATCCATGGGATTTAACACAGGAAAAACCGATGAATTTGTGTAATTCCTTAAAAGGGTTTGTAAATGTCGAAATGGATGTGAAAAAAAAGGTGTGAGTATATGTGGTGGTTCCCGAACTCATAACTGAGGTCTTCATAAAGTTTTTAGAGAAAAAATTTTGATTGCTCTAGGGAGCTAGATCCGTCAGCTTAACAAACGAAAAATCAAATAATTTGGGTAATTCCTAAAAAAAGGTCTGTAAATGCGAAAATGGATGTGAAAAAAATGGTGTGAGTATATGTGGTGGTTCCTCAACTCATTACGCAGGTCCTCATAAAGTATTTTGAGAAAAAAAATTGGGTGCTCCGAGTCCCAGATCCATGAGCTATAACAAATGAAAAATTGAGAAATTTGGGTAATTCTTAATAATGGGACTGTAAATGCGGAAATAGGCGTGAAACAAATTGTGTGAGTATTCGTAATGGTTCCCCAACTCATTAGGGAGGTCCTCATAAAGTTTTTTGAGAAAAAAAATTGGGTGCTCCGGGCTGCCAGATCCATAGGCTTATACACACGAAAAAGTGACAAATTTGGTGATTCTTAAAAATGGGAATGTATATGCGGAAATGGGCATGAAAAAAATGGTTTGAATATACATGGTGGTTCCCCAACTCATTATGGAGGTCCTCATAAAGTTTTTTGAGAAAAAAATTTGGGTGTTTCAGGGCACCAAATCCATGAGCTATAACACATGAAAAATCGAGGAATTTGGGTAATTCCTAAAAAAGGGCATGTAAAAGCGGAAATGGGCATGATAAAATGGTGTGAGTATACAAATGGTCCCCTAACTCATTACGGAGGTCCTCATAAAATATTTTGAGAAAAAAATTCGGTGCTTCGGGACGCCAGATCAATGGGCTATAAACACACGAAAAATTGAGGAATTTGGGTAATTTCTAAATAAGGGCCTGCAAATGCGGAAATGAGCGTGAAGAAAATGGTGTGAGTATATATGGTGGTTCCCCAACTCATTGCTGAGGTCCTCAAAAAGTTTTTTTGATAAAAAAAAAGGTTGGGTGCTCCGGGGCTCCAGATCCATGGACTATAACACACATACAATTGAAGAATTTGGGTAATTTCTGAAAAAGGGCCTATAAAGGCGGAAATGGGCATGAAAAAAAATAGTTTGAGTATACGTGGTGGTTCCCCAACTCATTAAGGAGGTTTTCATAAAAAAGAATTTTAAAAAACTTTTTGTGTGCTCTAGGGTGCCAGATCAATGGGTTATAACACGCGAAAAATCAAAGAATTTGGGTAACTCCTAAAAAGGGACTTTAAATGCGAAAACGATCGTGAAAAAAATGGTGTGAGTATACGTGGTGGTTCTCAAACTCATTATGAGGGTCCTTATAAAGTCTTTTGACAAATAAGTTTTGGGTGCTATGGGGCACCAAACCCAACACACGAAAAATCAAGGAATTTGGGTTATTCCTAAAAAAAGGGCTTGTAAATGCGTAAATGGGCATGGAAAAAAATGGTGTGAATATATGTGGTGATTCCCCAACTCATTACAGAGGTCCTAATAAAGTTTTTTGAGAAAAGAATGTTGGGTGCTCCGAGGCTCTAAATCCATGGGATATAACAAACATAAAATTGAAGAATTTGGATAATTCCTGAAAAAGGCCTATAAATGCGAAACTGAGCATGAAAAAATAGTCTGAGTATATGTGGTGGTTCCCCAACTTATTATGAAGGTCCTCATAAAGTTTTTGAAAAAAACTTTTTGAGTGCTCCAGGGCGCCAGATCTATGGGATATAACACAAGAAAAATCAAGGAATTTGGGTAACTTCTAAAAAATGGCATGTATATACGTAAACGGACGTGAAAAAAATGGTGTGAGTATACGTGGTGGTTCCCCAACTCTTTACGGAGGTACCCATAAAGTTTTTTGAGAAAATTCTTTTGGGTGCTCCACGCCGCCAGATCCATGGGCGATAACACACAAAAAATTGAGGAATTTGGATAACTCCTAAAAAAAGGCTTGTAAATAAGGAAATGAGCGTGAAAAAATGGTGTGAGTATATATGGTGGTTACCCAACTCATTACGAAGGTCCTCATAAAGTTTTTTCAGAAAAGAAATTTGGGTGCTTCGAGGCACCATCTATGGGTTAATATAGACACGAAAAATTAAGAAATTTGCATAATTCTTTTTAAAAGGATTTGTAAATGCGAAAATAGGAGTTAAAAATGGTGTGAATATACATGGTGGTTACCCAGCTCATTACAGAGGCCTCATAAAGTTTTTTCAGAAAAATACTGATGTGATATATATATATAGAGAGAGAGAGGAATTTTGTTATTTCTTTAATTTAATTTTAAAAAATTAACATAAAGAAATAAAAATTAGAGGGGTTTGGTTGTAGTTCATCGTCTCACCTCTCTTCCTGACCAAAATTTTTTCTCCAATGTAACAACATAATCCTTTGATTTCCATGGAAACCAAAGGGTTTTAAGCTTGAAAACGCTGATTAAATTGGTAAGGATCTTCTTTTCTTTATTTTCTAATTAAGGTTTTGTTCGCGTTTTTCTTACTGATTAAATTTCTTGTTCCGTTATCATCCGACCATGAAATTCTTAACATTGTTGGAGATCCACATCGACCAAAAATAGTCATGAATAGAGGAGAGAATATTAAATCCTATGAAATTAAACAACTAATTTGTGTCAAGTTTAAGATATTTTTGATACTTTTCTCTTTTTAAAACATAATAATGATATTTTTGTGATAATGTAACTAATTATATTTATTCATCAAGTTGTTGTTACTATAAAAATTTATATCTATATCTTAAAAAGTATCATTGGAAGCACCTTTGACTTTAGACGATAACAATTCAGAAGTAGAAAAGTACATAAATTGATAAGTTAGGATGTGAAACTTCAAATAAAAAAATAAAAAATTCAATATTTTTTTTTTAAAAATAAAAATAAAATAGAACCTTGGTCCCATTAGCCCTTTGTGTGTAATTTCTAGGAGAATCAAGAAACCTCTCCCACCAAAAAAATAAATAAAAATCATTTGAATGAACATATAAAATCAGCCATATTTCTTTCCCAGAGAATTATTACTATCTGATTTCACTCATATTTCGCCTTCCCTCTCAAAAGGTACGCTTTCCAATTTTCATTTCTCTTTAAAGTTTTCAACTTTACAAAAAAAAAAAAAAAAAAGATCATTTTGGGGAGGTCATCGATATGCTTTGATTATGTTTTTTTTTTAAATTGGTAACTTTATATGCTTTGATTATTGTTTGAATAGGACTCATGCGCTTTAGCTGATATTAATCACAATTTGGGTATATCAAATAAATTGTACAGTTACCCGTTAATCTCTTTCAATTTGTTTCATAATTGGTTGAGTACAACTATAATGATTGATTCAAGTATTTTAGTTGACTACAAAGTGTGATAATGGTGAGACTTTATTCTATTAGGAGGCCACTAAGCTATTTCAGGACTCGTTTGGTGTAGGGTATAAGGTATAATAATCCCAATATGAAATGTAGGATTATTTTATTCCATATACATGGTGTAATAACTTATCCCAAGATCGCGGTAAAAAACCAAACTTTGCAATCTTGTGCTTTATCTTAGAACACAATATCCCAAACTCTTGGTTACAAGGGTGGTTCTACTAAAGCTGTGGCTTTTGACCCTGTAAATATTTGAGGTCTAAAAGCAACTTAAAACATGCATATTTGTAAAATTTTGAAGCCAGATGGTGTTCCGCACTCTATTTTGTTGTAAGTAATTCTTTTCTTTCTCTTGAAGAAAATCAAATCGATTATAAGAATTAACTACTTTGTATTTTAAGTAGCTAACTATATAAAGAAAGTTGAGGCGGAGGTCACCTATTTTATTGAGCCCCTGGTTATGGTTAGCTATAATGAGTGTGTTTTGAGTAGTGGTGTTACATTTACAAGCTAAAATGAACCAAGGCTGGATAATAATTGGTTAAGAGGCATGTTTCTGCAGAAACCAGTTACAATGTTATTACCAACATTATTTGGGACATACTGGCACAGAAGTTACAAAGCCTCGAGAAGATGAATTCTGAAATTCGACTTACCTATCCTATTAGCAATGAGAAGGAATGATAGAGATGGATGTTGGCTTGACATGTTAGCCAAAGAAGCACAGACAACTGCCAATCTCGCTCCGTACTAGGTGGAGTGACTAATTTACTTTTGCATTATTACATCAAAATTTATATCTCCATTCATGGCAATGTTGCTGCTTCTTCAGTGTAATAAAGGGACTGCCCCTAGATATCCATCATTCCCATCGAATTACTTAATACGGAGGAACACTTGCTCAAAGTCATATACCTAGAAAAAGATAAGCTATTCTGCATCAGAAAATATATGCAGGGAGTAGAAAGGTTTTTCTTGGTAGTATTATGTAACACAGATGATCTATTTTGCACATTTGAGCTTTGCTTTGTCTTTTCTGTTTTTGTTTGGTGTAAAATCTAATAAATGTGACAATGCTTCACCAAGAAAGTGATTTTGCTTTTCAGTACATCAAAAGTCTAAACAAAAGACTCCCTCCGTTTCAATCTGTTTGTATGATTTTGACCTGGCATGGATTTTAAGAACATAAACAAGTCTTTTGAATCTTGTGGTCTTAAACTAAAGAGATGTCGAATGTACCAAAATTTCTTTTAATCTTGTGCTCTTAAACATGACATGTGGAAAGTTGATATTAAAGAATTGTCAAAAAAGGAAAGAAATATTATTTTTTAAACGGGCGAAAAGGAAAGCAAGGCAAACAAATTGTAACGATGGGAGTAACATTTTTTGATGAGGAAAGTGATTTTGACTTGGATATAATTTAAAGAAGAAGTCACTGATATTCGATATGTAACAGTGATTAGTTTTATCAGAGATGTAGAAGAATTTGGACTAGAAGGGACTAGGGAGAGGGGGTAAATGAGTGGAATAAAATGCATAACATGGAAGACTCATGAAGGAATTATTTCTTTGTTGTGATACTTTTAGTCTGAAATGTTGTCAGTAAGATATTTTTTCAATCCGGATATTTATGTTGTTGCTTTCTCCAAACTCGTTGATGCTTAACTGCGTGCATGTTTAACCCTTGACTGGCCTTATTCAAAAAGAAAGGGAAACATGTTTAACATTTGTTGCTCGGATTCTAGCTTCTCCTGTTTTCACTGTTAATAGTTATTGATCTTACTGGGGACTAGTCATATATGTATTCAAGTAGATTTTGATTGTTGAATCTGATTGATCTGCTCTGCTGTTTGGTCGTTTCTTAGGTTACACATTTCCACTTTCGTGGTTAGGGCTACCTCAGAATTTCAGCAATGGTATGTTGTACTGTTATCTTTTTTATTATTGGTGCAATTTTTCCAGGATATGCTTGCCAATCCATTCTTCCTTGAATTTGAGTATCATTGTTTGGCTGGTTTGTTGGGGGTTTTTTTCATTGTTTTGCTGGTTTATAGAAGTCTTTAAAATTATATTTGATAATGTTTGGATCTTCGATTTTAATTCTTTAACCTATATCAAATTGATACACTGTTTCAATATGGAGGGAGGAGGGAAACATTGATGTATGTTTTGGGACTCAAAATGTTAGGCACCACCTTTGTGCTTAATGAAATGACTCTCTTTATTCTGTGATAAGTTTGTAGACATGATTCCTTATCTGGATGATATTCAACTCAAGCTTTTGGTAGTGGTAAGAGCGCAATGCTTGATGTGTGGGTTTCTCTACTCTTTTGGTATACTCTACTTGTATAGAATCTCCCAACATTAATCAAATCATTTAAATTATTAAAAAAAGGGTAAAGAGAATATTACATTAATAGCCTGAGAAATTAGCAAATGGGGCAATAAGGAAGGGATAACATTTGTGGTAAAGACCTTCCATCTTCAACTATGAGGTTAGGATTCGAGTTATCAAGGGAGCAAAATGAGAAAAAAAAGAGATTGTAGGTCTTTCAAAACAACTTCTTTCCGTTTGACTTTAGGTTTACCTCTTTCTCTCAACACCTTCACTGATTATAGTTTCACATTTATAGATTAGTGCATCAGAGGTCAACATAGGACATGATTAAACTTTCTCAAATGACCTTCTCTCATTTTATCCTTTATGTGTGTTACTTGTCCCGTCTGCTGAACATGAACATTCTGAATAAGTGTGAAATCACCTAATACTTGCATGTTGAATGACTTCCACTCAGTGCCGTAAGATGCTGCATTTTGTGGCATTTCTTTGATAAAATAATTAAGTAGGCAATAATTTACAGTTATGTCTAATTTAGTCCTTGGTTTTGCATCGTACCAGTCAATCTTTTAAGGGTAATCTCTTTTTAGTTCTAATGTGGCCAATGTGATTGAGGTCAATGAAAAATGAATTATTTAGTTAGAGATCTAATTTTTACCTTTAAGCTCTATAAAATTTTCAAAGTATTTGTCTCCAATATGCTTTTGTTCCTTCTGCCATTGTCAATTATGGTTCCGTTACTTAGCTAGGTTGCACTGGCAACCATATTTGATGGCTAAGTAAAAAGAGTTTTGTTGAGATTAACGCATAGAACAACACAGTGAACTATGCTCCCAATCCATAAGGATGAGAAAAGAAGAATTGAGTAATTTGGGGAAAAATTCATCATCTTACTTCTGTACAAGTATGTATATTTATACAATGGGAAGTAACTAATCAACAACTACTTTACAGCTGGCATTCAGCTTCTAGAATCTTCAGTTACTAACAGAAATGACTAACTAATCCTAACTAACCAACTAATGATAACAAGATTAAGTTAGCTAATCTAATCTCAACACCCCCCCTCAAGTTGGAGGTGTGGAGAACACTGACAACTTGTGGATTGCTGCAGAATGTTTAATCCCAGTCAGTGTCTTTGTCAAGATGTCTGCCAGTTGATTGTCAGAGGCTATATGATGCAATGAAATAAGGCCTGCTTGTAGAAGATTTCTCACAAAGTGACAGTCAACTTCAATATGCTTTGTTCTCTCGTGAAATACAGGATTTCTAGCAATGTGGAGGGCTGATTGACTATCACAATAGACATCAAAAGGAGTTGGTGATGGTACTGTGAGTTCCTCTAATAATCTGTTGAGCCAAACCAATTCACTTGCAACCTTTCTTAAGGCCCTGTACTCTGCCTCAGCTGAAGATAATGATATGGTTTCTTGCTTCTTTGATTTCCAACTCAGAGGACTGTTACCTAGTAATACAATGTAACCACTTACTGACTTCCTAGAATCAGGGCAAGCAGCCCAATCAGAATCACAATAAGCTCTGACATTATAAGATTGATCGTGTGACATGAAGATTCCTAAGGTAGGATCTGTCTTGAGATATCTCAAGAGGTGAAATGCTGCCTTCAAGTGAGGCTCCCTGGGGTCTTGCATGAATTGACTAAGATGCTGTACACTATAGGATACATCCATCCTAGTGTTAGTTAGGAAATTCAACTTTCCAACAAGCTTTCTGTAAAATGCAGGATCTGAAAGTGGAGGCCCTTCCTTAGCTTGGAGCTTTATTGTAGGATCTAGTGGAGAATTACAGCTGCTCATGCTGGAAATGTTGTAGTTATTTAATAGATCAAGGACAAACTTCCTTTGGGAAATAATGAGACCATCATCTTTGTAAAGTACCTCCATCCCAAGAAAGTAGTGCAGCCTTTCTAAATCTTTAATTTTGAACTTGTCATGCAAAAAGGTCTTAAGTTCTTTTATTTCAATTACATCTGTACCAGTCAAAAGAACATCATCTACATAAACAGCTACAAAAACAGTGGAATCTGCAGTTTTCCTGTGGAAAAGTGAATAATCATTCAGTGAGTGAGTGTAGCCTCTAGAATATAGGACCTCAGCTAGCTTAGCATACCACTGTCGACTAGCTTGCTTCAACCCATACAATGACTTGTTCAATTTGCAGACCAATCCTGACCTGTCCACTGCCAAGCCTGGGGGAATTTCCATATACACTTCCTCATGTAGCTCTCCATGAAGGAAGGCATTATTTACATCAAGTTGATAAATGTTCCAGCCCTTCTTTACTGCTGTAGCCAACAAAGCTCTCACAGTAGTCATCTTAATCACTGGTGAAAAAGTCTCAATGTAATCAATTCCAGCTTGTTGAGTGTACCCCTTCACTACAAGTCTTGCTTTGAACCTTTCAATGGTCCCATCAGCCTTGTGTTTCACCTTATACACCCACTTGCAACCTATTGCCCTTTTACCACTTGGCAAATTCACCAAGTCCCAAGTATGATTTGAATGAAGTGCCTCAAATTCCTGTGTCATGGCTAACTGCCAAACAGGATTCATAGCAGCTTCTTCATATGAAGAAGGTTCATCATCATTGCTAATGCTTCTAACAAGAGCTTGACTCTCAGTTTCCAGAATCTCAGGTGGTATATGATGATGTTTTGAGAAAGCAGCATTTAGGGAAATATTTTCATTAGGTAATTGATGGGCTGGTTTAGTTATGGTGTTGGGCAAAATGTAGTCATGAAGGTAAGCAGGTAATCTATGTGATCTATGAGGTCTGGTAGGAACTACAGTTAACTCCCTATTATGAGGAACAATAGAAGATTGTTGAGGGAAAGATGAAAGAGGAACAGATGGTAAGTCAACTGATTGGGGTAATAAGGTGTCACCTGGTATGTTTCTTGCATCAAGTACATTATTATCAACATGTGGTACAGTATGTGAACCAATTTCAGTATTAATAGAATCAATAAAAGGCACTGAGTTTAAAACAGAAGGAAAAGAAGATACATCAGAGACAACAACAAAAGGAAATATATTTTCTTTAAAAACTACATCTCTAGAAATGTGTATTTTTCTTGTGGTCAGACTGAGAACCTTGTATCCTTTTGATCCAAATGGGTACCCTATGAAGATATGGGGTGTGGTCCTAGCTTGGAGTTTATCTCTTTGGCACTTTGGGATAGTAGGGTAGCACAAACATCCAAATGATCTCATATGGGAGTAGGATGGTTTGGAATTGTACAACAACTCATAAGGAGATTTACCTTTGATGTGGGAAGTAGGGAGTCTATTGATGATATATGTGGCACACAGAACACACTCTCCCCAGTATTTCAGTGGTAGTTTGGATTGGAAAAGAAGTGCTCTGGTAGTTTCTAGTAGATATTTATGTTTTCTTTCAACCACACCATTTTGTTGTGGTGTGTAGGGACATGTTCTCTCATGAATGATCCCTTTGGATTTAAGAAAGGATGATGTTTCTGTGTTAATGAACTCAAGTCCATTATCAGTTCTTATGGACTTTACTTTGGTGTCAAACTGATTTTCAATCATGGATATAAAAGTCTTGATTACTCCTAGGGTATTACTCTTACAGGTCAGAAGTTGAGTCCAAGTACATCTGCTGTAGTCATCAACTAGGGTAAGGAAATATTTATGATTGTCATGAGTCACTGTATGATAAGGACCCCAAAGATCAACATGCAGCAGTTGGAATATTTTGGTGGAAGTATTGGTACTCTGGTGAAATGGCAACCTTATTTGTCTTGCCATTGGACAAATATTACATAAAAAAGGTTGTTTAGTGGGGAAGTTATTAGGTATGGATCTTATTTCCCTCATTTTTACAAAAGGTACGTGTCCAAGTCTATTATGCCACAACACATTCATATCACAAGTAAGAGACATACAAGAAGCTGAAACATAAGATTGATTCATGTCTTTTGGAATAGAATTCTGCATAGTGGATTTGTGTAAACACTTATTCTTCCTAGATATGCTATCTATATTGGAAAGATGATTACATTGAGTAGCAGTACAAGAATTTGAACTGTAAGTAAGAACACTTGAAGCAGCATGAGCAGGAACAGCACACTTCATATCAGAATGATTGTTGTTCTTCACACATTTGGGACAGAGAAAATATAATCCATTTCTGACTTTACCAATTTCCAGAGGCCTCCTCATTGAAGGGGCCTGTAGAATGCATGAAGTTTCAGTAAGGGTCTGTTTGAAAGGACACAATGGAATTGGGAATTGGTGTAATTGGTGTAATTACTCTCTTTGTCCTGTTTGGTAGACCAAGTAATTACATGGTAAGAGGGGAATTGGGTGTAATTGAAGGGGTGTAATTACACTCTTCAATTCCTTTGGGAGGGTAAGGAATTGAGTGTAATTACACCATGTAATTACATGAATTTTTTAATACTATCTTTTTTAATATATTTTTATTTGAAACACCAAAAGGTCACTTCTTTCTTTTTGTCTGGACATTTCCATTTCTTTCAACGGCACAAGAACAAACCTTGTGCATCTTCTTTCAAAGTTAGACTTCTTTCTGATTCATTTTACTTTCAAATTTTGATGTCTAGGTAGATTATGTATGAGTTTGATCTTTGTATTTTTTCCTATTAGTTCTTGAGATTAAAATAAATATGAGAATTAATTTTTTTTCTTTAATTTTTTATAATAAATTGGAACTGGATTTGGTGTCTAAAGTCAAATTTGTATTCATTAATTAATTTAAGTAGTAATATTATTTACTTAAAATCTAATTTATTTTAAAATTTAACTGTGTAATTACTCTGTGGCATCCAAACAGGACATGAGTAATTACAGTGTAATTACACTGTGGCAACCAAACATGCCAATGTAATTACTAGACAGTGTAATTACTAGGCTGGTAATTACTACCCTAGTAATTACACCAATTCCAATTACCAGGTGGCTTTCCAAACAGACCCTAAAGGATATAACACTTTTAGGCAAAGTCATGGAAAGACACTGAATGGATATAAGATTGTACTTAAAAGAGGGCACATACAGTACTCTATGCAATACAATGTTTGATGCAATTATCACAGTCCCAATTTGAGTGACTTTCACCTTATAGCCATTTGGTAAAGTGATCAGTAAAGGATAGGGAAGGTATGTAATGTCGGTTAAGGATTTTATATCAAAAGTCATGTGGTTTGAGGCGCCTGAGTCTAGAATCCAAGAATCAACTTTGTTTTTGAAACATTTGCAAGATAATTTTCCAAAATCAATAGAAGAAGTGCAAACTATCATACCTGCAAAGTTCACATTGCCATTTACATGATCCATGTTTGAAGCATTATCCCCGCGACTCTCTGATTGGAAATGTTGCAGTAGATTCACAAACTGCTCATATTGTTCTCTTGTCAGCTTGGGACTCTGTGTATCATGTGTACCAGCATGTTCCTCACATCCATTCGTCATCACATTGGATGAGAAACCATGCACATCATTCATAGGACCTTTGCCTTTGGTATTCCTGAAATTCTGATTGTTACTGCGATATCCATTTTGAGAATTCTGATTGTTGTTTGATTGTTGAGGATTGGCTTGTGGGTATCCGTGAAGTTTATAGCATCTGTCCCTAGTATGGCCTGTCTTCCTGCAGTAGTCACATACTAGACGACCCCTATTTCCATTATAAGTAGTTGTCTGAGAGTAGTTGGTTCTAAAATTGTTGTTACCTGCTGCATTTTGACGAGGCTGTCTAGAGGTACTGGCTCCTCCTGAACTACTAGCATTGAATGAGCCTGATTCCATCATCATTTTTCCAGAATTACCTGCATTAAGAGCAGTAGACTCCATGAACAGCTGAGTGTTAGGCTTGATTTCTCGCTGTTTTTCATCCTGCACTAACAGTGAAAAAGTTTGTGCAAGCGATGGTAGCGGGTTCATCATAAGGATGTTTCCTCGAACTGCAGTATAAGTCTCGTTCAGTCCCATAAGGAATTGAATTAATCTTCTCTCTTGTTCTGCTCTGAAAACACTCTCCTTTGCTCCACAACTGCAGTTGCATTTACACTGAGTTTTAACATGTAGAGTGCTTAATTCCTCCCACAATCTCTTCATCCTAGTATAGTACGTTGTGATATCTGATGTTCCTTGAGACAAATCATTTATCTCCCTTTGAATCTGGTAGAGTTTTGCTCCATTTGTTTGATCATATCAATCTTCCAATTCTCTCCATAATTCGAACGAATCATTCACATACTCCACACTATCTGCAATTTCCTTAACAAGCGAGTTCAAAATCCAAGAGGTAACAATGTTATCACACCTTTCCCATTGACGATATTGAGGCGTCTCCAGATCTGGCCTCTTGCACTCTCCATTAACAAAACCGAGTTTATTCTTCACTGAGAGGGCTCTGTAAACACCTCTCTTCCATGACCTAAATCCTGTTCCATCGAAAGGAATTGGTACCAATGCTGCACCTGGATTATCAGAGGGATGCATGTACAAGGAAGAGTTGGCATTTTCAATCCCAATACCATTAGGATTTCTACCAGTATCACTCGATTCCTCACCATTATCATTCGCCATCATAGATCAGCAATTCAACAAGAAGAAAAAAAATGAAAAACACACACAGAAGAAAAACAACGTATCCGCAATGTACTGCGTGTGAGTGGATGAATCACGAAGTTATCGATCAATTTGAGCCTGACTCTGATACCATGTTGAGATTAATGCATAGAACAACACAGTGAACTATGCTCCCAATCCATAAGGATGAGAAAAGAAGAATTGAGTAATTTGGGGAAAAATTCATCATCTTACTTCTGTACAAGTATGTGTATTTATACAATGGGAAGTAACTAATCAACAACTACTTTACAGCTGGCATTCAGCTTCTAGAATCTTCAGTTACTAACAGAAATGACTAACTAATCCTAACTAACCAACTAATGATAACAAGATTAAGTTAGCTAATCTAATCTCAACAAGTTTAACGACTAATCATGTGACCTCCCCTCTGTCCCCTAGACAAAGTATTGTTGAGGATTCATATTAATGGGCTTGGCTATTGCATCCCTCCTCTTTTACCCGAGCTCACCCAGGCAGAGTAATCCCCCCGTAAACAAAGTAAAATCATTAAGTTTGAAACTCTTTTACCAACATGGTTCTTATCATAGAAAAAGCGGATATTTCAGGCCATAGCTCACATTAGGTCAATGTTTGTTGATATTGTTTTATTTCTTCAAGTTCATGAGCCCTGTACTTACTTGAAATGGTATCTTATTTCGGCAACTATGCAATCATGTTGTTCTTGAGGCAGGCTGCAAAAATTCTTGCTAATTTAATTGCAATGGGCTCTTCTATATTGGCAAGGGCTTTTGTTCAAGCATATCGTCAGGCATTGTCCAGTAAGTATCTTCTGAATTCATGTTCCTTCTTTTTTGAGAATAACTTTGTACTCAATTAATCTGAGTCATTCTGTTCTGCATCATAAGCATTTCGGGGCTGTTGGGGTGTTTGGTTTGTTTTTTCTTGCTTCCATGCACATCTTGCTCACTCTGTACTTAACTGCATCCTGATGGCAGATGCCTCGAAGAATGGTGTTGCTCAAGAAGCAGTGCAGAATATTAAAAGATCTAGCAAAACCATGACGGAAGCAGAGGCAAGACAGATTCTTGGTGTCACAGAGGATTCATCATGGGAAGAAATTGTGCAGGTTCGTTTAAATGTTTGCCGTTATCTTGTGACACTGCTTTTGTCTTTAATATGACATTAATACGTCGCTTATCATTTTTCTTGCAGAAGTATGACAACTTGTTTGAGCGAAATGCTAAAAACGGGAGTTTTTACCTTCAATCAAAGGTACATAGAGCTAAAGAGTGTTTGGAAGAAGTTCACAAACCTAAAGAACCAGAAACAAAATAAGAAATTTTGTGCTGATGTTTAGTGTATATTCTTGCTGCTAATGATTTACCTAGCTAGTTCCTTGGATCTTTGTTGAAAATTTTATATTTTGGTGACAGCAGTTGAGGTTTCTGTTCAAGAACTTCAATGTAGTGAGTGTGTTAAGACACATCACAACACAACACAACACAACACACTCACACCATTGTAGTATACATGTGTATAAAGGGATCAATTTCTTGAGTAGCTAACAAAAAAAGAAGTTGAAAAAACTTGATGACATTTTCGCCCATTATTTTAAGTTGTATTCATTATTCAAGCTTCTTATATGGTGATGTTTAAGTCACAGCAAAAATGCTGTTTATCTTGCATTATTTTGTTATGTTAAAACATCGTGATGCACAAAATCGTTATAATTTAAAAAGCAAGGCAAAAAAAATCTAGCATTTTGCCTTCTTGTTATAACATAATTTAATTTAAATTGTATTATCCTGTTTCTTTTTTTCTTTCTCTATATAGCATTTTGCCTTCTTGTTATAACATGTTTGCAAAAAAAAAAAAAAAGTAAAAATCTAGAGCTTCGTTTAACATGATTCTCAAGGTCTCACGAGAATGTATGAGAGGAACAAGAGGATTCGCACATTGTCAGGTCTAACAAGATTTTTTTTTTCATTCTCAAGGCTTGAATTCGAGATCTTTGATTAAAGGTGGAAGGATCTCAACCATCCCGCCACATGTTCTTACTTTTTAGATACAGAATGATATATAATACTGATAGGGGAGTATTAGCCAATTTAAATTCCTTTTTCATCCCAACTTGTCAAACTCGTACAAGTTGGAACCTTTATCAAAACTAATTATGCAATGATCTGTAAGACTGCCTGAAATCTCAAAGAATTGCAGTTCTGAACTGTTTAATTTGCTGGTAATGATTACAAAAATACGAGGAAAAATTACATATTCACACATGGTGATGAACTTGCAAGTGAGTAAAATTAAATGTATGATAATTAGTGAAGATGAATATTACAAGGTCAAAAACTGAGAACTTCACCATCTTCATCATTTGGGAAGGTAACACATTTGAAAACTTTGCATTTTGAGCACAATAAGTATCCCGTCTGCGCGGTAAGATGAAGAAAAAACTTATTTCCATGGAAAAATAATGGAATGTGAGATGATAACAATTCCTAGAAGAATACAGTAAAAAGAAAACACTTACAGCTCTACATGATGGACACCGACGATAAATTTTGTTAGTCTCAGATTTTACATTGGTCTTCTGACCTTTACAAAAATCACAGAGCAGCCATCCAGTGCCACCACAAGGCTCACATAAGATTCCTGCCTCAACCTTTCAATTGAAAACAGACGGATAAAGAGTTTGAAAGCAGCACACCATCTCAGTAAGCAAGAAACGCAGATGTTGCAAGAGGTAAAGATTCAGTATCTTAAAATGGAGAGCAGATGATATTAATAGAAAATGAAGTATCTCCACTTAGAACCAGGTGGGGTTAAACCAATGCAGATCTAAACTATCTACCAAGGGTCATTGCAAAACGGAAAGAAGACAAACTGATCAGGAGAGTAATGACATTTCAAAAAATTTAGACTATAATGAACCAGTTGATCTCATCATGTTAGTCGAAACACCAGCAACACTCATGTTAACATGGTCCAAATAGAAACACATTACATTATCTTATCAAGATTAAGGGATGAAAGGGGCTCCGTGGAGAATTTTGGTGACGTCCTCCTATCACAGGTTATTAAGAAGAGAGACCAGATATTTCTATCATCTATCAGTACGGGTTCCCAAGCTCCGAGAAATGCATGTTCTTTTCACCTAGTTCACAGCAAAGGGACCATCCTTACAGTTGAAGATTTGAAGAAAAGGAAGATAGCATATATGCATTGCCAGGCTGCAGCACGATTGTGGTGGACAGTATTGTATCTGTTTGGGGAACACTGAACAATGCTAGCTATATGTTGGGATATGGTGTTTAGCTGGACTTCAGAAGAAGGAAAAGAAGACATAGAGCATAAAATGTGGTTCCTATGTGGGTACTTTAGAAGGAAAAAAAACATGAAAGTTTTTTGTATAAAGTAGGAAATGATTTTGTAGGTGGGGGGGCTTGTCGTTGTTCTTAGTTAACTTTTGGTGCAACCATAAGCTTTCTAACAATATGAAGTATTCAAGTCATACCCACACCAAAGTTAGAACATCAGGGTAAACTAATTGTGCAGTAAAAGGTAATCTGAATCGAAATTCAATGCGGAATGCAGAAGTTTCCCTCAGTTTCTTCTGTCTCTGTATCTCCGCGGTACAACTTAGAAATAGATAGTAGCCTCAGGATTCAGGAATAGCTGAGAAATATTCAACTTAAAGAATATCTAGGGCAAAGTGCAAACATGATCCAGTAAGATATGACAGATGGGAATTACACATTCACCAATTACTTTGTACACAGGGCGAGGCAAGCAATGCACAAGGGGAGCTAGAGCTGAGTCAGTTACTGCTAATTAATGAGAATGAAAGAATGCAACTTTGTGATGAAATCTTCTAGCAATACATGAAAAGTCCAACAATTGGATAAAGTACTTTCTACAATTTTGTAGAGAACTGTAATTATTTAGTAAGCATAACATAGTTGGAGTGTAAAAAAGATTCTTCATGTATTTACTAGCAATAAAATCACATTTAGGATTAAATGGTGTCCCTACTTTAATACACTAGTGTCAAAATTGTTAGAAACCACTTATCAAGAGCAGGTGGAGTCATCCATGAGAGACCTCTCTACGTCTCATTCCCAATCAATGGACAAAAAGCCTATTTTTTTATGCATAAATTAGGTGAGATGTTTTCGGTTCTGCCGTGTGTGTCAAGTAATAGGAAAATAGTGTATTTTAGTGCAAAAAAAAATTTGGAAAAGATATTCTTATTTAAAACATAACTAAACTTGTAAGAGTTTCAAGATGACATGACCAATTTTCGGATCTGTTGTGGCCTGTGTGTTTCAAGTAATAGGAAAATAGTTGTATTTTAATGCAAAAAAAATAAAATTGGACAAGATATTCTTATTTAAAACACAACTAAATTTGTAAGACTTTCAAGATGAAATGACCAGTTTTCGGGTTTGCAATGAATTTTATGTAATAAAAAGAATAGTCGTATTTTAATGTAAAATTATTTTGGACAAATATTCTTATTTAAAACACGAACAAAACTTGTAAGAGTTTTAATCCAATAAATCGTTTCTTGATTTTGATTTTCGAATTTATACAAATTTAAACTTTATTAAATCGTTCTTTGAGTTTAACTTGTCAATTCTTCGAACACCACTAGCTTGGCCATGCTCTCTTGATCTTAGCATATATTTTTTACGTAGTAGTCATCCTGCTTCAAGCAAGTATGATCAAGAAAATTTTCACGAAAATTAATATTGAGGTAATTTTGGTAGTAGTGATATTTCAATTGTGTCATATATGTGTGGTTGGTCGGAAGTCAATTTGCAGCTGATACTAATTTAATAATCATGTATATAGTGTCGTTTGATTACAACATTTGTTAGATTTCAAGAGAAAATAATTTCAAATGTTCATACAATCAGTTATTATATTTTTGCATATGTGTTGTATAGTTTAGATTTTTTTATTTTTTAATATAACTATTTTTTGATTGATATGACTTGATCAAAAATATTATTAATATCATACATAGTGCAGTATCATATCAACAATTGTCTATATTTTTCTTGTGTTTTATGTTATTATCATTAAATAATTTATTTTATTTATTCATAAATGTGTTGAAAAATTTCTTCAATTGGTAACATATGACGAGGGCTTTGACATAGCTTTAGGAAGCGAAACATGATAGCGGATCTACTTGCAAAAGAGAGCATAGAAGGAAACTTTTTGAAGCATAGTTAGAATTTACTTTTGCTAGAGATTTTCTTACTTTGACTTGTAATAGTAACTTAGCTACACATCTTGACTACGCTACTCATTTAGTCTCTACGATCCTACTTTTTGTTATGAAGCATAATTAATATAGCTATCTTATTTCAACCAAAAAAATTATGATGAAGGGTTTCATTTTTATTTTACTCATAAAGAAAATTAAAGATAAAATAAATTATTCTATAATATCATTGCGTATGTAACAATTTATTTTTATCTCTATTTTTTTCTTTCTTGAAATGTATTATAAGTTTTTCTTTTTCATTTTTTATTACTTTGTGAATGTAATAATGTAGGTTATTTTTTATGTCTCAATTACATAACTATGAAAATTTAAGTCTATCTATTGTTTAATTGTGCCCTTTTAAAATAGTAATGTGACACATCTCCTATCCAGCCAAATCATTTAGTATCATTTTTCTTCTTCTTATTTGAGCCCCTTTATTTTCGCCACTCATTTATTTATGTTTACAAATAAAATCATTGCATAATGCGTAGTGTATTTAGGGGCCGTTTGGTTACTGATTAGAGTTATGCATGTATTAGTTATGCAAGATTTAGTTATGTATGTATTAGTTATGCAGGGTATAGTTATGTAGGTATTAGTTATACAGAGTTTAGTTATGTAGGTATTAGTTATGCAGGGTTCAGTTATGCAGGGTTTAGTTATGTGGGTATTAATTATGTGAGTATTAGTTATGCATGTGTTATTTAATTATGTAGAGATTACATTACATGAATTGTTAACTATTGAATATTGATTTTAATATAAATTAATATATGGAAAAATTACAGGAATATACACCTTTTGTTTCATTTATTTCCATTATCCCCTATTACTTTTAAAAATCTCCAAAATCCCTTATTTCTTTAATGTATTCGAGCTGCATATTAATGATCCGAGCCAATATTTAATGTATCCGAGCTACATATTAATGTATTCGAGCCAGTATTTAATATATCCGAGTTACATATTATGTATCTGACCTACATATTAATGTATTCGAGATAATATTTAATGTATCCGAGCTTCAATTATTGTATCCGGTTTTTTTAATTTTTAAGGGATTAATGTAATTAGAAACTTATTAGGGATAGATTGTAATTTCATATTAAAAGTATGGAATTTATGTAATTTACCCATAATATATACTATTTACAAATAAAATAAGTAAGCAAATAGTATAAACTCTCTCTTAAAAAAATAAAGAAAGGAATTTTCTCTATACTTAACTAGGGATTGTGTCTTTTTTTCTCTTTGTTTTTTTTAATGTTTAAAGCTTACAAAAAAATATATATATATTAATATATTTCAAGCACATTATACTATCCTATTTTAGTGCGTTGTTTGTACATTTTTAGTATACCAAATATATAAATTATACATAAATTCACATTCTAAATAAAAAAATTAATACATGGTAATTAAATATGTGGATATATTTAGTAATATTTAATGTGAATACATAATTAGCATATGCACTATCAAAATTATACATTCTTATTCATAATATTAATAAATATTTATATTTTGATTTTAAATGAAAATAAATAAAAAGTCGTTTGTATACGAAAAGAAATAAGAAACAAAAATAGTTGAGAAAATAGAATAGTTATGTAAAGTTTTCAATAAAAAAAGATTTAAAAATAAATTAATAGGGACAAATGTGTAATTTATCTTTCGGAAAAGAGCCTAAAATACCCTCAAAGTATTGGAAATGGTACAAAACTACCCTCCATCCACCTATTGGCTCCAAAATGCCCTTCTCATCCACCTATTGGCTCCAAAATACCCTTGCCATCCACCTTTGGGTTCAAAATTGACCACTTATTTAACGGTTTTAAATTTAAACTATTTAAATATTTTTTTAAAATACTTGGCGCTCAACTATTGGTTATAATTTCATTTAGTAATATCATTTATAAACCAACCCACTACCCACCCATTACTAATTAAACCCCTGCCAATTAATAAACCAATTCTAATATCAAAATCGCCCTAAACACTACTAAAATACGACGAAATTATAGATTCCTGAAAATGACATCCAAAATTATTCGAGTCCGAATTGAAACTCCAATTAAATTTAGATTGAGCCGCTTATTTAGGACACTTTCAATAAGATTCTCTTTCAAGCTTGAATTCAAAATTTATGATTAAAGGTAAAGAAGTAGTACATCCCGAATTAATTCATGCACTTTTTTGAAATATAATTTTATAAATATTTATGATTTGTTTTAATTATTAAAACTTTAATACATTATTTTAAAAAAAAGTTATCTATTAAGTAACATCACATAATTGAGACGAAGGAATAATTAAGATGAACATAGTCAGTCTTTTAAGTTTACGGTAATTTTTATTTAGACACTTGAATTATAATATGTTTTGATTGAGGACTTGAATGTATGATAATGTACCTCTATAGAAATTTTCGCCTCAAATTTTTAGAACCACTCATTGGCAGTAGTTTTCCTGTTGTTGCATTAGTAATGGGGCGGGTTTATTAATTGGGTGGGGTTTAATTAGTAATGGGTGGGTAGTAGATTGTAAATTATATTAATAAGTTAAATTATAACAAATAGTTGAGCGTCACGTATTTAAAAAAATATTTAAATAGTTTAAATTTAAAACCGTTAAATAAGTGGTCAATTTTGAACCCAAACGTGGATGGCAAGGGTATTTTGGAGCCAATAGGTGAATGACAAGGGTATTTTGGAGCCAATAGGTGGATGAAGGGTAGTTTTGTACCATTTCAAATACTTCAAGGGTATTTTAGGCCCTTTTCCGTTTATCTTTTTAATACATGTATAACTAATACCCACATAACTTATTCCACCTTCTATCCTGCATAACTTATACATAGATTCCCTCATAAGTTATGTATGTATTAATTATGTAGGATTACAAAAAACACAACCAAACACCATATAAATAATACATGAATATTTTTTATACAATATTTAGAACTTATCAACCAAACATAGTATAAATCATGTTGACTTTTCAACATGATAAAAACTTTTACCAAACATAGTAAAACTAATTCAATGTTTTATACATGAATAATATGCACTCTTATATCGTAACTCGTTTGGTAGAGTGTATTAACAAAAATAATGTATGTATTAATTACATGTATTAGTAATCCCTTGTTTGTTGCATTTTTTCATTGTATGCATTAGTTATACACTCTATTGTGTATTGATGAGTTTATTACTAATACCTAGAAATCCATGGTATTAGTAATGCAAAGGATTTAATGCATGCATTAATATGGTTAAAGACTCAATTGCCCCTCAATAGTACTTTTACATCTTCTCCATCATAATTCTGAAGGATACTTTTGTAAATAAATATTTTTATACAATGCATACTATTTTTAATACACCAAACCAAACAATGCATAAAAAATAATTTATGCATAACTAATACAAGTATAACTAATACATGCATTACTAATGCACTCTATTGGATATTATTTTTATACACTCTACCAATATGGATGGCAATGGCGCGAGGCGGATGCGGGGCGGGGTGGGTTTAAGGCTATGTGGGTCGGGACGGGTTTAAGGTTGTGTGGGGCGGGTCGGATGCGGGGCGAGTTGCAGTGGATTTTTTTAAAATTAATGTGGGGCGGGGCGGGTTGCGGGTATATGTGATTTTATGTGGGTTCAAACTTAATTTTAACTTTTTACATGTTATAAGAGTGATAGAACATTATTTATTAAGATAATTTCATTAAAGCTACTAAAATATTCAAGATAATAAATGAAAATGGTTCAATAAAAAATAATACAATTTCTTACATGTTCCCAATTGACCTCTAAAAAATAAAATTTTAAGTCACTATCCTATTAAATTAATACAATTTAATGAAAAAATAAATTGATTTTTATGAATTTTATTTTTAGTATCAAACATAACTAGAAAAAGACAATATCAAAAAAATTATGTTGGGCGGGTCTATGCAGGTGCAGAGTGGGGCGGGTTGAAAATGAAAAGAGTTGTTATGCGGGGTGGGGCGAAGCGGATTAAACATTTTGCGGGTTAATCTCAACCCGCACCACCCCCGCCCCCGCCCCTGCCCCGCACCGCCCCATTAACATCCCTATCTACCAAACGACCCCTTAATGTCTAGTTAAATTATATATTCAAGTTGTTAGTAACTCATATCTCTCTATCTTCTTAATAACTTTACCCCACCCCCTCCCGCCAGCCCCGTACCCCCCCTCCCCCCAATTTTTTTAAAAAAGTTTGTTCTTAAAAAGTATTTCGAATTTCAAAATTTTATTTTCACCCCACCCCTACACTCGTCTCCCCCACCAGCCACCCCCAAAAAAAAAACATAATAAATTTAAAAATTGTTTATAAAAAATACTTTCAATTTTAAATATTTTTTTTCACCCCTACCTTGATCCCTCTCCCCCCATCACCCCCCCCCCCCCCCGCCCCGCAATTCCGAGTTCGTATGAGTGAGTTATGACCTTTGGAAGTTGGGCTGTTGGAATAAGGAAAGTCTAATCCGGATTTTTAAAGGGTAGTTTGGTCTTTTCCTTAACCTTTTATTTTAATTCGTTTTTGGTAATTAATTAGGGGTCTAAGCTGAATTAGATCAGTTTACACTTTTACCAAAATAGTTAGGGTTTTGAGAGAAGAGAAAAGAAGAGGAGAAAGGAGAAGAACGTTCAAGATTCGTCAAAATCGTCGAGTTTTGCTTGTGGATTTTGGCGGGGGTGATCCCTACAAGGTATGTGAGATCACATTGCATTTGGTTAGTCCACCCACGCGCCAATCATGATTCAATTCAGCGAAATATGTTTGATTTTGAAAGTAAATCATTTGAGTTCTTGATGATATTCGTTTAAATTCTTGTGGGTTGTGTTGTTGAAGTTTCTTGAGGTTTAATTCATGTTTCCGGGTGTAATTTCAGGTTGAATCTATCATATATTGAGGGTATAAGTGATTCTAAGTGTTTGGGGAAAGAACCATTGAAGTTTAGAGGGTTTAAAGATGAAAAACGAAGGAGAAAAGTCGGGGATTTTCTGGGCAGGGCTTGGGGTGCCGCGCCTGCCAGAGCGCCACAAAAGTTCCTTTGAACTTTGGCCTTTGGCGCGTAGCACCACAGAAAGTTCTCTGAACTTTGAGGGCAGGCGCCCCGCGCCTATCAGAGAGCTAGGGACGTCAGTTTTCCCCATTCGTTCCCCACCTTTTCATACTTGTTCCTTAGTGATGTACCTATGTTTTCTAGTCGATTCCAACACTCTAAGGTGCATCTAAACATCATGAAATCATCCATAAACATGAGATAATGAACCTTGAATCCATAATTCAATTCAAGAAAAGTTAAGATCATAGTCAAGAGAAGTAAGAGTCAAGTCAAGATAAGTTCTTAGAGTTTTCCAAAAGTCTTTTTCAAATGTTTTAACTTTGTTTTAAGACTTAAAGTTCAAGTTGAGTAAAGAGTAAAGCTTGAGGTTCATTTCTTCAAAAGTATATGGGGACTATGTATTCCCAAAGAGATTTAAAATGCTTACACATTTAAATAAAAATAGAAACTGAGATTTCCAAAGACCCTTCGTGCTAGTTTTCAGAAAAGACTAATCGTTTTCTAAATAAAGCTAGAGGGGAAACTTTGATTTCCAAGATAGCCTTTGCGCTAAGTTTTGAGCACTAATCTCAAATCACAGAAAGAAGTATGTTTTTAAACATAAAAAGCTAGTATATTTTGGGAGTAGTATTGAGAACCGATATGGGGGAGAGTTCAGAAAACTCTGAGCCGCCATAAACCATGTAGACATCATGGGTAGAAAAGGATCATACTTTTTAGATGATTCCTTTAATGCTTTTTAGCATAGACTGGTAGATCCACTTAGTAGTTCAGGTTCTATACCCCCGGCAAGGTATAGGAAAACCCTGGCAGCGTGAGGAAAAACGATGTATCATCACAATAGCTCTTACGTGATGGTTATCGGTTAGAGCAACTCTCATGAAGTAGTTGTTCTTATATACACAGTTTATTGTATTTTTATATACATTCCAGAGCTATATGTATCTTTGCATACACATAGAGTTGCACTTGTTTTAAATTGTTTTATATTGAAATGAGTTCAGTCATGTTGAGTTGAGTTGAGCCAAGTAAGTTCTTCAGATCTCATTTCAAGCCTATGTTTGTGTTTTAGCATTCCAACTCGCATACTCGTACATTCAATGTACTGATGTCAGTTGGCATGCATCGAATTATGATGCAGACGCAGGTAACTAAGATCGGCATCCAGCGCATCGTTGATCCATTGAGCACTCCAGAGTTAGTTGGTGAGCCTCCTTGCATTCCGGAGGACTCCTTTTTATTGCTTTCAGTTCTTTTCAGTATTTATTTTGTTAGGATAATCGGGGGTCTCTCCCAACATCCATCTCAGTTGTTTTAGAGGCTTCATAGACAGACATATGTTAGTTCTTTAGTCTTTTCATTGTCATTATCTTATGTTAAGACTTGGGTTTGCCTTAATGGCCAAGTCGAATGTTCATTTATAACATTCCAGTTATTTCATAGATTTACCATTATTGATTTAAGTCTTACGCTAAGTAAGTAAGTCAGGCCAGGGGTTCGCTTGGGGTCAGCAATGGTCATCGAACGTCAGCCACGTTCGGGGTGTAGGCTCGGGGTGTGACACAAATTTTTATTTTTTCACCCAACCCCTACCCGCCTACCCGAGACCCCCCACCCCAAAAAAAAAATGAAGTTTGTTTTTAAAAAATATTTTCCATTTCAAATTTTTATTTTTGTACCCCATCTCACCCCTACGCCCCCCCCTCCCCCCCAAAAAAAAATTAAATTTATTTTTAAAAAATATTTTCAATTCCAATTCAAAAATTATTTTCTACTCTCTAGTAAAAATAAAAGATATTTTCTCAAAAATAATTTTCATTAATAAATCAAATAATAAAAAATCTTTTCTGAATAATATTTTCTACTCACCAACTAAATATGAGAAAATAAGTAAGAAATCTACTTGTTTTCCAGGAAAATATTTTCCATGGAAAACATTTTTTTCATTCCAAACACACCCTAAGAGAACAGTGACTGTTGACACCCAATTTTGGACCTCCACAATAAAGATTAATCATCGAGCTTCTTAAATTCCAAACGACTTGAAATAATCGTCCTTATAAGATTAAAAAAAAATCGAGTTGTTTTCAAGTAATCTTAGTAATTTTATAATTTTTTAAAATAATAAAATATGATTTTTTATATAATTATGTGTATAATTAGCATATTTTATAAATATTTGAAAATCATCTCAAAAAGATTTTGTTTTAGTTTAATTATTCAATGAGTTATATTTCAAATTAATTAGTTTATAATTGAGTTAATTATTTTATTTCGTTGAAATATAAAAACTTATTAATTAATTTATATTGCACTTGTAGCTATTTTCTTGTCTTACCTTAAACCCATTTAGAGACCAACTGTTGGGCCCTTTCACCTGTTCCTAGCAGCCCAACAATAAACATTCCATCAGCTCAAATACCCATCAACAGCAAAACAACGTACCAATACCAAAACCGACCCGGGTTACTCTTCTTCTTCACGCGATAATTCGACCCAGCAACGTGGTGAACGAGCAGAAACCCAGAAACTCCAACAGCGCGACCCAAACCCAGAACCAACCCGAAGTCGTGATCCAGTCCAGAAAAATCAAGCAGCCTGCGTCGTCCTCTCTCTCTCATTATCCGTTCGTACGAAAGTATTCTCGAATCGTCTAGGTGACTCCATCTCCTTCCATGTTCGTCATTTGCCCTCAATCGGACACCTCTCCATTACAATTCGTACGAGAATCTGTTGCCAACCTTATCTCTTTAAGAGAATTTGAATTTCGAATTTCAAAATTCACCCTAAATTCTGCCCGTTCCCCCCCCCCCCTTTTCAATTCCAATTAGCCCTCATTCTCATCTATATAAGACCCCATCTTCTTTATTATTAGAGTTTGGAGACAGCTTAAATTGAGTTGGGAAAAATTGTTGGCAAGAAATAAAGGGGAAAATATAGATTAGAGACAGGAGAGAATCAGGTATCATTAGAAACAAAAGGAAAAAAATAGACACGGCAAAGTTACTGGTTATATAGTTGTTTATAACTATTTATGAATAGGGCTCGAAATCATACAGGTTGAGAATTCAGTCGTAGCTTAGTCTTTGTTATTGTTCGCCTCGACTTAGTTCGTCGGAACTCGCATCGTGGTGGTGGAAGTCAGCTCAACTCGTGGTCTCAGTTCTGCTGCCCGGAGAAAGGTAATGCTCTTCCCTTTATGATACTCTTTTCGTCTCCGCTAGTCTTACATGGCGTTATTCGATGAAGTTATGTTTTTGTCATTCGAGCTCGTGGTGTCTTAATACTGTTTCTCTTCTCAATGGATATAATATTCAAAATGACCTTTGTCTGCTTAGTTTCTCTTTCACCTCTGTTTGTATGTCCAAGCTTGCTTGCTTTTGTTATTTCTTCATCTTTGAATAGATATGTGAATGTTGTAAGCGTGCTGCTTTTGATGTTAGTCTAGTCTAGTCAGTTTGGTTCATGTTGAAGGTCGATTTTTTGATAGAAAAAATGTTGTTTTTCTTATTTTCTTAGCCTTTGCGGATGTGCCGTGTTAATTCTCGAGTTACTTTATGTTCAAATTACAATAAAGTGGTGTGTTCTTTCAAGTCATATGAGATACATCTTAATTTGTCAAAGAAAATCAATATGACCCGAATGTTTGATTCCCACAATAAGCTCTGTAACTATTGAAATATCTCATCTTTTTATCGACTTAGAACATTGCGAACTTTTATATTATGAGCATAATATTTGTTTTCTCTCTAGATTGGGTTCTATTTGAGAGACATTGGCTTAAGCTTCTTTCTTTTCCGATTTTGTTGCTCGTGGCTAAAATAGTTTATATATAGTGATAGTATTTTTCATTGTTTGGTTGAAATGGTATCTCACTGGAGATATGTTGTTGGTTTAAGCTTGTTTTAAGACCAGTAATGGCCATTGGTCATACTGCTGGCATTTATCACTTCATGTTAAAGAAATTAATTTTAACTGTTAGCATTCATGTTTCTTTAGAATTACTAGTTGTTTATTTATTAAGAATACATATGTGTATCATGGTTTGTTTGGTTTATTATTATAAATAATTTTGGCATGTTGATTCATTATCAAAATGAGAAGATTGTTGCTAAATCCAAATAAATTGTTTAATATTTTTGTAAAGTCTTTATCATGATCGGTTATTGACTTTTATCTCCTTTTGTGCATGAAATTCCTCGTTCGAGTTCACTTTGAACTCTGTTCGAGTCCATTTTGGACTCCCTCTTTGCGTATCCTCAATTCTAAGTTTGAGTCTGCCTCATCGAACCAATAAAGTTGAAAGGGAAGCTAAAATATAGGGTAAATTGAAGCAAAAAATGCAGGGAAAAGGCAGATATACATTGGTATACAGATATTGTATACATGGTATACATGTCAAAACGCAACAAATGCGAGGCCAAAAATTGAAACAGGTGTTTGGAAGTTGAAATAGGTTGTATACATTTGGTATACAGTCTTATATACAAAAAAAATGGGTTGTATTCATTTGATATACAACAAGTGTATACAAAAATGGGATTTGAGCCAAGAGACAAATCTTCTTTATATCATTTAATTATTTAATTCTGTTTTGATCAACTATAACATTACTTGTTTGGTTTGAATTCGATTAAATCTCCTAAAGATGATCCACTTTTGATAATAATAATTTATTTAAATAATTTTATTTAATTAGCTTCTTTACTTAGTCATTTTGAAAATGTTTACTTTTCTTTATAAAGTATTTCAAAGTGTTGATAAAATATTTTTTAAAATAAATATTATTTCCCTTAAGTAATTATTTTCAAAGTTAGTTAAAATTTATATTTTAGTCAAGTCGTAGGTCAACCACAAGATAGCGAGCATTCTGAGGGCCTAACACCTTCTCGGAATGTAAATTGAACTCGAATTCTTTTTCAATTGATTTTATCCTTTTAAGTCTTTCGAAAACCTTCAATTTTTTCCTGATTCTTACTAAAAAATTAAGTGGCGACTCTGTTTCTATTGGAAATTTGATTTCTCTTCAACAATAAGTTTAATCGATTTTTCGAAAACTTAGTCATTTATATTTTTTGAGTAAAACAGAAATGGCGACTCTGCTGGGGACTTAATAAACTTAATTACAGCTGTGATATGATTCCCTATGAGGTAGTATACACCATTAAATGCAAGATTCGAGATGTAACCGAAAAATCAAAAGACAACACCCACATCTGTCACTGTAGAAACTGACAACTAAGAATGCTCTACCAACTCGAAAAAGGGGCAAGCTTGTTGCATATCAAACGTTCATCCAAGTCAAATGTTGATAATCAGCCCATTTTGCAGCAAGTCGGACACCAATGGCCAATGCAACACATATCAGAGGAACTGGGACTTTCCTAACTGCACCGGTAGTTTCCCCTTCACTTTTATTCAAAGACGTTTTATAGTGTTGCAGAATGGCCAAAGTAGTGTAAGAAACCATTACTACCAGTCTAACCCAAGACTCTCCCACAACAGCTAATGCAGCAGTAACAGGCATTGTGGAAGACACATAATCTCTTCTTTTGATAAATCGAACAAAGAAAAACAAGCCTAGGAATATAAACCAAAAGAACAGCTCGGAAATATAACCTCTTACAACAGCAAATCCCATTATTCCAGCTGCTGTAAGAAGGTATGGTTGGCTATTCACAGAATCTGGAACTGCCGATTCACCAATAGCAAGAACACAAGATGCCAAAATGATGATTGTTGTTAGCTCTTGTACTGGTGCATATGCAACTATACTGGAGTAGAAAGTTCGAATGGAGTAAATTGTTAATTCAATAAACCTAATTATAGCTGTGATCTGATCCCCTATGAAGTAGTATACAACATCCAATGCAAGTTTCGAGATGTAACCGAGAAATCGGAAGACAGCACCCATAGCCTTTTTCCAATTATCCAATTCCCACAAGATAGTCCTCCAGGCATATAGAATAAAGGCCAAAGCTACATATTGACAACAACTACAAAGTTAATGAAGTACTCTATGTTTATAGCTGGAACACTTCATTCATAAATAAAGAGCTATACATGAAAAGTGCAAAACACGAATGTGAGCTACTACTTAAATGAAAATCGTAAGGATATCAAACGATCAACAACTACATGATACTCTAACAACAGATACATGTTCCCAGCAAGTTCTCCTCCAAAACTAGTTGGTATCTTGGGCTTTCTTTCTACTTGTATAAAAAAAAATTATCAAGCAGCTTATGTACCTCTCATGTGGTCCAAACAAAGACATAACAGCAAACCCACATCAATTTTAAAGAATTGTTAAAATATTGTGGCATTCATTGGATTAAGTGATCAGTGATAAAGGCTCGAAAATGTAGCTTCACTATCACTAATATCACCCAACAACTCAGCAGCAGCTATACTCAACTACATAACCCTCTGCCTAGACTGCACATTCAGCCAAATTAGTGCCCACGAATAGAAAATTAACAAATTAGCTTATATATACCTACTTTGCCATGAGGTGGCTGGGGCGCAATGACCTTAGCTTAAACCTACTTAAACAACCTAATGGTTGGCCCAGTCTAAAACTAGACTATGTAGAAAGCGGATAGAAAAGATAGCCTATAGACTAAAGCGACGAGCTCGGTGAAAATGAACCCCGTCTCCTGGGAAATCAGTTTCCAACCAAAAATTGTCACTCGACAACTCAAAGTTGACCGCTTGGGAGGCATCCTATTTGATGAAGATTCTTCATCTAGTCGAATAGAGTACTAGTCTATTATATAAAATATATGTGTGTGTTTTAAACAGAACAATGAGAGGGGGTATTGTGATTCTATGGAGCTTACTCATCATACCTATTATATATACCACTCAATGATAAGTACTCAGTTCAGATGATATTATAGGTATATTTTTCACGTGTCCCATGGCACAAGATTTAAACTAGTTCTCAAACTTAAGAATACACTTGTACTGCAGAATCTATCTATGTGTGTTGATTGCATGAATAAATACATTTGCCGTTTACTCAGTCCTGCTGAAGAAAATGAACTATCTTGTATTACATTACAAGAGGAGAACCTTAGAAGACACGAACACAAGAAAAAACTACTACAAAAAATAAAGGTAATTGAGGCACCTAGAGTGGAGTGTAAATAGTGAAAAAAAACCCTCAAGGAAACAATATTGTCAAAGAAGACATGAATGAGATTGTATCATGCACATGGCTATATAGGGTGACTGTTGAGACCACTTTTAACTAGTGTATGGTTTTTTGGAATTGTGCAAAGTTCAATTTCTCCTTCTGGTGTTTTTCTCATAACAACTACTTTACTAAATATAAAGAAAGAGAGGCTAATAGATAATCCACGATTTAGGCTATTAAGACTTCCCCTGGAAATGTCTATAATTTCCATTTTAGATGAGAGTTAACCAGAATCAAACATAAGGATATGTAGTCCCAGTTTACCATTATTAAGTTATTATCATAAACCATTGGACTGCTAGTAGGAAATAACAACATTCATTTTATAAAGATCACACTTTTTCCCGCTTCATTCAAATAAGAGTAACCTTGTTCAGACTTCGTCTATCACACATAATGATCTCTATCCTCATCTCAATATCTTTTATCTGTTCCCATTATAAATTCTCTTATCACTACACTAGCAAACACCAACACATGAAACATCAAATTAAGTAAAAAAAAAATACTAGAGTACAATCAGACAGTAAAAAGATTAGTTTCGCATACATATAAATCAATAAACTAAGCCTACTTGGGGTCGACTATATATTTATATCCACTTTGTTGATGGGAGGTATAAGGTACCTCGTGGAATTAGTCGAGTTACCAGCAAACTAGTCCAAACACCACTGTTACCAAAAGAAAGCAAAACAGAAAAACAAAAGCTGACTTCCTTTCTTTTTGTAAGGGCAATTCAATTCTTTTTTTATAACTGTGGTATATGTGTCAGCTAGCATACCTCGATAAGTACACAGGGTACCTGCTACCTTGCACCAGCACTCATACTGGATAACTCTGTCCACCAACGCTCGAACAGATGGGAAGAATTCAACTTAGTGTGTAACTCAAACTAGAGACCTAAGGGCAATCAAATTTGTATACAACAATACCAAAGCTAGAGTACAATCAGACTACCAAAATATTAATTTCACAGGCATATCAATCACCTGCTCAGAGTCAACTATATGAATAATTTGTATCCAATCTGTTTTATTGCGGAAATTGTTATCCCCAAAAGGAACACACATAGATCTTTTGATGTACCTATAAGCCAATCTAACATGCATATCAATCGATCAACTATGCTTACTTGGGGTCAACTATGTGAATATTCTATATCCATTGTTCTACTTTATTTGGGGCAAATTTTGTCCAAAAAAAAACACAAAGTACAGCATTTAACCTGTAAACCAAGGCCATCTAAGTGCTAACAGGCATATCAGTCAATCAACTAGCTTACTTTGGGTCGACTATATGAATCGTTTATATCTATTCTTTTTACTTGGGGGCAAAAAAATCTGAGCAAAAAGCATACTCCATCTGTTTTAGTTACTTTGTCGTCTTTGTTTTCATTCTCGCCTATTTAAAAAAGAATGTTTTTTTCCTTTTGTTGACGACTCTTTTCTTATAACTTTCCACGTGACATGAGACATTTTGATACATTTTATATACTTTATAACAAATCAAAATCAAACAAACAAATGACACATGCGGAGTATACAACAGAGCATTTTTAACGTACCTATGAACCAAGGCCATCTAACAGGTTTATTTGTCAAGTTCCTAAATTGATCTGGCATTGTGCTCTCTCCACGAACATTAATTTCAGCTTTATCAACACTGTTTTCACAATCTACTCCACTGCTCTCAGCTTACGCAATAAACCTAATTTTCCTACTTAATTTAAATCCACAATTACTACCGAAAAGCCCAGAATAATTATGCTTCAATTCAAGTTTGAAATGCTTAATTTTGGCTATAGATAAGGGAAAATCAAGACTCTCCTTACGAGGGCAAGCGCTTAAAGGAAAGTTAGAGGATATTTTATAGGTTTTCTTGAGAAATGGGGTTGAAGATAAGAGAGCTGAGAGGGTAATCACTATTGTTATGGAAGTCGGAGAGGTTAAAGTTTAGATTTTTAGTTCTGCCATTACCAGAATATTGCTCATTCGAAAGAGTGGGAGGTTTGGCAAATATTGGTAACCCGATGAACCCAACCCCCAATCAATTCATACAAAATGACAGAGTTGTCAATATGGGTTGGCCCACCCCATCCGGGCTAACCCATATAAGCTTTGAATTTTAACGGGTCGGTTCGAGCTAGCCCATTTTTTGTGTGGGCCAGAAAATGATCGGCCCAGCCCACAAGTATGTTGGCTATGGGATTTGCTGGGCCAATCCTCTTTTCTTAAAAGTATATTTTTTAAAATAAATTATAATTCAAGTATTATCATAAATATCGACTAGACAAATTAAATTGTTTTTGTCTCTATTTTTTTCTTCTTGAAATGTATTATAAGTTTTTCTTATTCATTTTTTATTACTCTGTGAATGTAATAATGTAGGTTATTTTTCATGTCTTAGTTACATAACTATGAAAATTTAAGTCTATCTATTATTTAATTGCGGCCTTTTAAAATAGTAATGTGACACATCTCCTATGCAGCCAAATCATTTAGTATTATTTTTCTCCTTCTTATTTGATCCCCTTTATTTTCGTCATTCATTTATTCATGTTTACAAATAAAATCATTGCATAATGCATAGTGTATTTCATGTCTAATAAATTTATATATTCAAGTTGTAAGTAACTCATATCTCTCTATCTTCTTAATAACTTTACTCTAAAATAATATTCATAACTCTTGTTTGTTCATTTTCATATTTTAAAATATATTTATCAATGTAAGAATGTAGTAAACAATTGTAACAATAAAGCCACTACATAGAAGTTCTAAAACTTTTTTTAAGATCGATTTTCGCATAGAGGATCAAGTACTCCTACAAAAGATAGAGGAAATTAAAACAAAAAAAAATTCAACTTAATATAGTAGATTATTGTTTCAAAATATGACCTCTTATTTCATTTACTTTACCACTTATATATATCCTAAATTTCTTGCCTTCTATGTACATATGAAAGGTTTGTACTTGAAAAGAGACAAATAATTTCTATTTTGCATATTGAAAAAACAAATTTAAAGAACATATTATTTCCTACATTGTATTCTAGATGTGTTGTGTGTGTCTATATATATATATATATATACACACAATGAAATATATTAATTTATTAATTTTTCATATAGACGCACGAAGCACAGATAGTTTCCCTAGTACGCTATAAGAAGACTAAATGGTGCATTCGGTTAAATGTTGAGTAATTTTCCTAGAGGACTAGGGATCCCACTAGCTAATTCAACAATGTCTCTCTCACACAAAGCTCTCAATCTATCCAATAATTGCAACAACAATATACTCCATTCAATTTTCATAAAACGGGTTTGAAGGATGGTGTGTACGTAATATTTCTTACCTCGTGAGGATAAAGAGACTATTTTTAATAAATCCTTGATTCACATTAAGCATATCAAAATCTACTCTACAATATATAAAATCAAGACAAGGCGGCAATAGCTACAAAAACAATGGGTTCTTTTTCTTCAAACTTCCTATGTTTACTCTCGCACATAAAACTCATAACATCTCATGTCAATCAAGGGCAACATGAATAAGCCCTTTCTCTTTTCCACCAAATCCACTCAACTTTTCCCATTCACTCGAGTCTAGACCCCTTCGTGTTTCCTCTAGCTCTCAAATCTTGCACTATGTTGAGTTTCTCTCAGCTCGGCGTAACCATGCACACTCACACACACAAAGCCTCATTTTTTTCTAACCCCTTTGTTGCTTATGCTTTAGTTGACATGTACGAGAAATGCATCTTCGTCGAGTTTGTACACCAACTATTTGATAAATCTCCTAAGAGAAATATGATCATTTGGAAATCAATGATCTTGGTTTACGCACATTGTATTCGAGTGATGGATGTGAAGCCTAATTCTTCCACTATTAAAGCGATAATCGTGTGGTTGGCGGAGATGAAGGATGAGTTTAGTAAGGCCATTTTGTGTTACCAAGTGATGGGGAGGATAGGTTTGAGGCCAAATTTGATTACGATTCTTGCACTTTGTGATATGCTTGTCTTGGTATGACATATGTGAATTTGATCAAACAAATTCATGAGTATTTGATAAGGAATGATAATATTGGTCCAGATGAGCAGTTGAGAAGTGGCTTATGGGAGTTGCGAGTGTCTTAACAAAGCATATCTTGTATTTCTTAGTATGCGAAATAGGGATGTGGTTGCTTGGAGTAGTTTGATCTTAGCTTACATGTTTCAAGGGAAGGCAAAAACCGCACGTAAAATTTTTGAGCAAATGGAGAAAGCTAATGTCAGGCTTAATGGAATTACTTCCATTGAGGTTTCGAAAGCTTGAAGTTATGCTGGACTACTTGATGAAGCACAAAATTACTTTTCTCGTATGAGAGTTTGATATGGTGTTGAAGCAAGCAACGATCACTAAGCATGTTTCATAGATGTATTAAGTAGTGCAAGAATATATGCTAGCAATGGGTAATTTGAGAAAGCAAAAAGACTCAGAAGAGGGATGATCAAGAGGGGGATGAAAACATCCCCAGGCAGCAGTTAGGTAGAGTCGTCAGTATGGGTTAGACCCGTTGGGCCGACCTGGCCTAACCCGTGATTTGACAGGGTTGTGTTACGATTTTTGGAGCTCATTTAAGAAAAGATATTTTTAGCCCGGCCTGAATAAGCATACTATTTTGTGGGGCTTGAGAAATATGATTAGGGCCAGCCCGTGGGCCAAATAAAAATTAATTAAAAAAATAAAAATAAAATAGAGTATTAAAAATAATAAGAGTCTAAACTAATTTTTTTTTTAAAGTTTGAACTATTACAATTTAAATACAAATTATGTTTTAAAAATATGTATTACATAAAAAAATTCTCTAAAATCGCTAGAGAATCACTTCATAGGCCATAACCTATGGTATATTGTCATATTTTTTTGTGTTTAATTATTATAATTGAAAACCAATTAGGTTAATATTTCTATTTATCTATTTATGCTTTTACTTGAAATCAAACTTAATAAATATTATAAAGATAATTTTATTTGTGTATTTGATTAACACGTAATAACACTAACACCGTGTAATATTGTCTTGTTAATATTTATGATAATATTTTTAAATTATAATTTAATCTAAAAAATTATTTTAAAAAATATACTTTTAAGAAAAGAGGGCTGGCTCGGCAAAGCCCATAGCCCATGTATTTGTGGGCTGGGCCAATCATTTTCTGGCCCACACAAAAAATGGGCTTGCCCGACCTGGTCTGTCAAATTTCAAAGCCTATATGGATTAGCCCAGATGGGGTGGGTCAGCCCATATTGACAGCTCTACAACTGGGTAGTATATCAAGATTAACTTTATCTAGGTTTCCTTTTTTGGTTGGTTCAGGTGACAATTCACTGAAATTTCATCTTTGTAAAACGTCAATATTGTATTGAAGGCATCTTTAGAGTATGGAAGAAACAAAAAGTGAGTTTCAGCTTAGAAACAAGACAAAGGAGCTAGTAATGCAGGGTTGTTATAGAGAAGATTTCGACCCCAATAACAATCATGCTGCAAAAATTCAGTAGTTTTCTTGTTATACATTAAAAAAAGGATTCTGTCTTTTCATGAATACCAAAGGATATATTTGTTTCCATTTTATCCAAATGAAATTTTCATTGAAACAGAGATGTCTCGTGAACTTCCATGTAACTTGAGCTTGAACAACTCGAGCAGTATTTGCTTTGATTATTGTTCTTTGACATGACACTAAAACTTATACTGGTTGTTTCTGTTCCATGCTTCAGCTATAATAAACGGATATCGGACTAGGGAGAGATTGTGCATATAATTTAAATGAAAAAAATAAGCGAACTCCACTTCCTCCAACAAGAGACAAATCGACATAAAGTATTCATTCAATTCCAACTAGTTAGGATTGATCACTGGGAAGTAGAAAGAGTTATTCTTCAATTGCAAGATTTGGATAGTGAATGCATCATTATATTTAGATGATGTGGACTCTATAATCTGGTAAGGACAGAGGAGTGGTACCTATACAGTTAAGTCCTCTTATAATATGCTTAGGTCCAACTTTCGAAGTGGATCCATGTGGCCATGGCTACAAATAAGAAAAACCGAAGCACCGTATGAAGTTAGATGGTTTTGCTGGATTTCGATCCATGATGCTTGTCTAAATCAATATTACAGAGAAGAAGAATGATTTTTGGTAGAAAAGAAGAGGAAATACTAACAATCTTTTTATTCATTGTTCAGTTTCAAGACAAATATGAGACCTATTTTTTCAAAATACATTAGGGAATCAGTGGGTGACATTCAATTAAGGATCTATTTAGCTACTAGTAGGGTTGCACATGAGCAAAATGTATCAAAAAGATAAAAGAGAAGCTTGGGTTTTTTGGAAAATCTAGAATAAGAGAAATAGAAGATGTTTTGAAGACAAGATCGCAGTAATGCATACTTTGAAGTATAGATCCCAAGGACTTTTGGCCCTTAGCAGCATTGATTTGGTACATGGCTCTCTCTCTCTCTCTCTTGCTATTGTACAGGGTCCATTACTTTGTAACGTCGAGCAATAGCTTAGAACTTGGTTTGAAAGTGAAGCATATGTACTGTGCTTGCAAAAAAAAAACTAGTTTTGGTTGAGCTAAATTTGGCGTAATGTCTTTCTAGTAAATGCTGGATTTCGGTGTTTGGATTGGCTTTTGACTTTTGGCTTTTAAGCTCTATTGTTTTTGGAGTTGTTCGGGAAAGACAAATAGTGCTTTTAAGCACCTTCTTTTTGGCTGAAAAAGGTATAAAAATAAGGTAAAAGTCAAAAGTTGGGTATTCCATTCTAGCGTATAAGCTATTTGAAAAAAAAAAACAATCCAAACACACCTATAGTAACCTTTAAAGAGCTAACCATATTGAGCTAAAAAAAAACAAAAACAACAAAACATCATAAGCAACATGTAGAGAACTAGAAGGATTCCAAGTGGAACATGACTTGGCATGGATGGGTGATTACTTCAGGGAAACGAATCAAACTAGAAACACCAATGGAAATTTCCTCCACTTCAACTATAGATAAAGACAAGGCCCATTGCTTGATTAGGATAAGGAATCACAACAATTAAACTGGAAATACATCAAAAAGCAACAAGAGTACAATAACAACTAATGTAAGGCAAATAAATGTAAAACAAAAGTTCAACATTCAGTATATAATAGTTATCAAATAGTTGTAAACTAGGTCTACCAAATTTGATAAAACATCTTTCACTTCCACTACCTTAAAATAACAATTAACTTTTGGTAGAATACTTTACCTTCTGATCACATTTTTCTTTATTATATCAATAAATTATGTAGTCCAGCTACTCCAGTCCATTAACCTCACATTCCTTCCAAGAACCCACCAGAAACGACATTATTCCTTTTGAACAAAATAAGTGATTCCATTTGAACATAAAACGGGTGAGAGCTCCCTTGAATACCAAGACCCCTATTTTGTTCATTATTTGGATTATAAGAAAGTAGATCATTGCTCCTAGTTGAAAACAAAACTTCACCATTGTTCCTAAATCCAACTACTTTCATCATAGTTGTAACCAAATTTATACGATACAATCTACTCCAAGATTCCAGAACTTCATACAGTCTCATCACCCATACTTCACATGAAGCACCACTTATCTCACTCACATACTTAACAACAACAAGTGATTCCTCAAACTTCTTAATTGATAGATTTATTGAAATTACACCAAATAAAGCATCTGAAAACATAATCTCCCCAAACACCTCATCAACTATACTAAAAGACGTAACTAAATTCCGATTTCCACCACCATTTGGAACCACATCATACGCAATCCAATGTACAACTCCATTTACAAAATCCCGAGACCACCAAAACTTCATCATATAATGCTTAATCTCAACCCCTATTACACTTCTCCAAACCCCAGTTTTAATCGAATAAATTTCAACCTCAGGAGGAACATTATACCTGAACGCACCATTCATATAATACACAAGTCTAACCAACTTATGGTCACCAGTCTCAAGCAAATCAAAACCAAATCCAAGAACATACATATCAAGCGACTAAGGCTTAATTAAAGGCAAAGGTAAGGTTATAAACTTCTAAATAGAAAGGTTCTACAGAACAAGATTCTGTAACACACCAAACAAATTATCGGACAAACACACGATGCCATTGCAACTGTCAGCAATTCTGAAATACCCAAGTTTGCATTTGAAAGGGAGATACCGTTCCAATGTAAAATCCAAGGGAATGGGTCTATTTTTACGGTCTTGAAGCAACAAATAGTGCTCTTTATTGCGACTACTGACGCAACGCCTAACAAGAATGGTGTTGGTATGTGGGGATTGATTAAGGTGAGCAGAGATGAAAGGAAGACTGGTATTGAGGAAATGCCATGATTTGGAGACAACCACAAATCAAATTAAAGATTTAGCAGGAAGTTTCGGTAGGATTTCTCTCAAAACTTTGGGAGGAAAGTAGGAGTCGAAACCAGTCATTTATCAATTTTGAGAGAGAGAGCCAAGAAGAACCCTAGTTGTAAAAGGGATTTTTGGTAAACTTTGCTTTAAAAATATGGATGACAACAGGACGGGGCGGGTGATAGCTTTTGCGGGGTGAGGCAAGGCAGGTTTAGATATTCTTTAATAAAAATCATGCAGTGCAGGGCAACCGGTTTGGGAATAGCCCAATGCTAAATCTGTAAGCTATTTTTGCTACTTATCTTCTGTTAAGAACCTTTAGGCAAGAAAATCCAGATATCATATACTTACCTGATTAATCTTTTGTTTGTGTTTTATTAGTTTACCCCTCAACTTATTCTTAAAGAATCAGTAATTATTTTTCTTTTGTCATTGTGTTATGTTAAGTGAGAATCAATTGTTTAGCACTTTTCTTGATACCCAAGAAATCTGTCTGTGACCCATCCTTTGGACCAATCACAGTCTTCTAAACTTGTTGGATATTGGGCCTGCACCTCAATCCCTCTCTACTTAAATATCGGGCTTCGCTTTGCGTGGTGTGGGTCATGGCAAGTAAAGGTTGGTTAAGGATTACTAAATGAATTAGAGCTCTTCATCATCATTTAATTACAAGTTTAATTTTCAATTATGGCAACTAACTCAAAATCCTAGTATTTTATAACTTTACTTCTTTGATATTAATTGTTCTTTTATAAACAGTTCTCTTCTAAATCTTCTATTATTTGATCACTCCCTTTGTACATATTCAAATAGTTTTTTGAAACTATCAAATACTTGTTTTTTCATGCAATGTTTCACAGCTATTGCATCAGTGATATTTTTCTTTGATAGAATAATTTATCAGTCTTTCAAAAGCAAAAGTCTTTAAAAAAGAAAACAATTATAAATTATGTGGGAGGGGTTTGGGCGTGCTGGGCAAGTTGAAAAGAGAAAATTATGCTACATTCGTTCTTTTCTTTTAAAAAATGTCAATCACAATCACCATCAAGAAACTAACCGTCAAGAATGTCAATCACATTCACCTATCGAGAAATAAGGTTAGTTGATGGTTGAGATACACACAATAGTGCTAAAGAAAAGTTAAAGAGAACGGCACAATTCATTTTCCTATTTTGCCTACTTAGAAGTTTTCTTATTGACTATTGTTCTGTCAATATTAAAAGACCAACTTCAGTTTGAACTTCTATCTCCCTTATGTTAGGTATTCACATTGTCTTCTATATCTACTGAATTTAACCCTATGATTTGTACATTTTAAATAATTCACATATATATCATATAATTGTAGTATGTTGAACAATAACTTTATAGCAGCATTGTGTGGCATATGTTATTTGTACTATAGAAGATGAATCTTTTGTAGATATTCCTTATGTTTTGTCATCAAACTATCATACTTACGGATATGCACAGATTAATTTATCCTAATGTGCATAGATTTCTTGTTTAGACAATAATTTCCATCTTAGATGAGAGTCAACTACAACTGTACAATAGGATAGACAGTTCTATTTTACCATTATTAAGCTACATTATCATAAGCCATTGAACTGCTACTAGGAAAAAATTGACAACCAAGTCTCAGCTCCAAACAAGTTGGGGCACATTTATATTACAAAGATCACATTATTTGCTTCATGAAAAATAAGAGCAACACTTGTTCAGACTTCGTCCATTTCACTGAATGATATTTATCATTTCAATTTCTTTTATCTGTTCCCTTTCTGAATTCTCATATCATTCAATTAAGAAACGACAGCATTTGAAACATCAAACTAAGCAAAACAAAAAACAAAAGCTGGCTTCTTTTCTTTTTGTAAGGGAATCCAATTCCTTTTTATAACCATGGTATCCGTGTCAGCTAGCATACCTCGATAAGTCCATGGGGTACCTTCTACCTTGCACCAGCACTCATACTGGATAACTCTTTCCACCAACGCTTGGACAGCTGGGAAGAATTCAACTTAGTGAACTCGAACTTGCGACCTAAGGGCAATCAAATTCTCATACAACAATACCAAATCTAGAGTAAAATCAAACTACCAAATTATTAGTGTCACATACATATCAACTCACCTACTCAGGTTCAACTATATGAATCATTTGTATCCAATCTGCTTTATTTGGAGCAAATGTTGTCCCTAAAAGGAACACATAATAGATCTTTTGATCTACCTATAAACCAATCTAACATACATATCAATCGATCAACTACGCTTACTTGGGGTCGAGTATGTGAATCATCTATATCCATTTTTCTACTTTATATGGGGGCAAATTTTGTCCCAAAAAAGAACACAAAGTAGAGTTTTTGACCAATAAATCAAGGCCATCTAAGTACTAACAGGCACATCAGCCAATCAACTAGCATACTTGCGGTCAACTATATGAATCATTTATATCTAATTTTTTTACTTGGGGCAAAAAAATCTAAGCAAAAAGAATACTCCATCTGTTTTAGTTACTTTTTCTTTGTTTTCATTCTCATTTATTTAAAAAAGAATGTTTTTTTCCTTTTTTGATGACTCTTAACTTATAAATTTCCATGTGACATGAGACATTTTGACACATTTTATATACCTTTTAGTATAAGAGTACGAGATTCAAAAGTTTATTTTAGCTTCTTACACTTTATAACAAATTAAAACCAAACAAGCAAATGAAACATGTGGAGTATACAATAGAGCATTTTTAACATACCTATGAACCAAGCCCATCTAACAGGTTTATTCATCAAGATCTTGAATCTATCTTACCAACATTGTTTCCATAATCCACTCCACTGCATTCAGCTTTAACACTAAACCTATTTTTCCTACTTAATTCAAATCCACAATTACTATTGAAACACGGAATAATTGTGCTTCAATTCAAGTTTGAAAGACTTAATTCTGGATATAGATAAGGGAAAACCAAGACTCTGATTACGAAGGCAAGCGCTTAAAGAAAAGTTAGAGGATATTTTATGGGTTTTCTTGAGAAATGGGCTTGAAGATAAGAGAGCTGAGAGGGTAATCACCATTGTTATGGAAGTCGGAAAGGTTAAAGTGGAGTTTTCGTTCCGCCATTACCAGAAAATTACTCACTCGAAAGAGTGGGAGGTTTTGTAAAATTTGATAACCCGATGAACCCAACCCCCAATCAATTCATACAAAATGGTATAGATGTCAATATGGGCTGGCCCTCCCCATCCGGGCTAACCCATACAAGCTTTGAATTTTGATGGGTCAGATCGGGCTAGCCCATTTTTTGTGTAGGGCAGAAAATGATCGGCCAAGCCCACAAGTGTGTGGGCTGCGGGCTTTGCTGTGCCAACCCATTTTTCTTAAAAGTATATTTTTTTATAATTTTTTAAACTAAATTATAATTAAAAGTATTATCATAAATATCGACAAGACAATATTACATGGTGTTAGTGTTATTACTTGTTAATCAAATACACAAATAAAATTATCATTATAATATTTATTAAGTTTGATTTCAAGTAAAAGCATAAATAGCTAAATAAAAATATTAATCTAATTGTTTTCAATGATCATAATAAAACACAAAACTATAACAATATTCCATACGCTATAGCCTATGTAGTGATTCTCTAGAAATTTTACGGAATTTTTATTTTATGTAGTACACATTTTATAAACAAACTTTGTGTTTAAATTGTAATGTTTCAAACTTTAAACAAATTTTGAGTTTAGACTCTTGTTATTTTAGTGCTCTATTTTACTTTTATTTTTTAATTAATTTTTCTTTGGCCCACGGGCTGGCCCTATCCATATTTCTCAAGCCCCACCAATCGATAGGCATATTCAGGCCGGGCTAAAAATCTATTTTCTTAAATAGGCTAAAAAATCGTAACCCAGCCCATCAAATCACGGGTTAGGCCAGACCGGTTCAACGGGCTTAGCCCACATTGACGGCTCTACAAAATAAGAAGTTATTGGTTGTGGTTTTAGAGTTGGACTATACAAATAGCATACCGTTAAAAGCTAATTATATTCTATTCATATTTTTCAAATTAGATAGAATTCGACAAAATTTAAGGATTTTGGAAATATCACTCACTGTCTCGATACATCGTGTCTCGGTTACGAATACATCACTCAACATCTTGATACATCACACTTAGTTTCAAATACATCACTCATCATTCGATACATCGTGTTCTGATACATTATTTTTGTTGATACAAGACACACCTGCTTGATACATCACTTATCATCCCGATACATTACTTTTGTTGATACTGGACACACATGTCTCGATACATCACGTAAGAGTGATGTATCAGAAAATAGGATAAAGTAGGGATTTTTGAAATTTTTTTGAACGGTAGAAAATATTAGAGAATATGGTAAAATAAGTTGTATATTCAGGTAATTTTTGCTTTATTTATTGTGTTTGATAATATGTAAGTAAAAAATATTATTTGAAAAAATTGTTATATTTTATTTGAATAAATATTTGAAATTGAAAATGAGAGAAGGGGTGATAGGGGACGAGGGATATGGTGTTAGAGATGGGGTGGGAGGAGATTAAAGGGTGGGGTTGAGATTAGTTAATGTGAAATACTATTTGTAAAATTTATTTAGCAATTTTTGCTTCGTTAAAATTTTTTATTAGGAGTTAGAAAGAACGGTTTTATGTGTATTGTAAAGAAGTTGTTGTAGACAATAAAATTTGCGTCAAGATAATAATAATCAAGAACGGAAAATAATCGCAACAATCATTTTATTGATTTAAAGTGTGAGTGTTACAATCTCTATGATTCCTCTGAATTTGCCTTTTCAGATATAATTCAAGGGCTCTTGATCTTCATCTTGAGTTTATCTTGAACTTGAACTTGATCTTGATCGTTCTTAAAACTTGAATGCTTAAATTCTTGAATTCTTGAACTTGTAGCTTGTAGAGAAATCTGCGGCTTTTGATCCACGAGCTTTCTCCAGCTTTTCGTTAGAATTCTTGGTCCCTTTTCTGAATTATGAGGACCCCTATTTATAGTTTTAAAATAGAGGAGTTGTGATTGGAAGAAGACTTTCTTCGGCCAATCAGATTTAAGTGACACGGTATATGGGTTTTATGTAGTAGGCTTTAATTGGGGAAACTAAGCAAACACCCCATAAAAGCAAAATAATTACAAACATATACCCCTTTATATTCATACCCCACGAAATAATTACACTATACACCCCAACTAATTTCACTTAACTGGTAGTAAATCCATATCATATACTGTATTAGTATCATTAAGGTTGATAATTTTGCTTAACGGAAATAATATATATATA
>NC_064291.1:45861461-45881000 GCF_019186545.1 Solanum stenotomum
TATATTGATACCAATACAGTATATGATATGATTTAGTATCAGCTAAGCGAAAATTATAATCAACCTTAATGATGTTAATACAGTATATGATACTGATTTAGTATCAGTTAAGCGAAAATTATAATCAGCCTTAATGAATGGGGGGTATGGGCTGTAATTATTTATGAGAGAATGAGTATTTCATGAATTACTTTGGGTTTGGGTATGAACTTGTAATTGTTTTGGATTTTATAGCCCAATTATGTAGTTTTTCCTTAATTAAATTCATATTTATTGGATTTAAATATTTGACTCAATTATATTAATCCATAATATTTATTTGGACTAATATATTTATGAATTTAATATAATCTGAATCATTTTATAAATTTATATTGAATAATATTTAAATAATTACAAATGCCTCTGCTTCAAGTCTTGTTGGAATGTTTAATCTTTTGAAGACTAGACTTGAAGTATTAACTTAATATTATAATATAATATTAATATCATATGCTTCCAAAACAATATGCACCATAGGCACATGTACTGTTCCAAAGTAATTGGGATTCACGTGTGGCGGCAATTTGGATATCGAATCACAATATTTTCCCTTAGACTTGACCAATTAGGATATGGATGTACTCCTAGAGTTTAACTCCTTAAGGTTGTTCTAAACTATTTTTTGAAGTTAACTTTAAATTATGTCACGCAACTGATTTCAGATTTTTGTTACCTCACAAAATATTATATATCTCAATGCCAGAACATTGTCACCAAAAAGGGTTGTTATAGCTTGAAACTATACTTCAAAGGCTTCATTATCACCAAGAACATATTGTCACAAGTCTAACCTAGTTAGCTTAGCATGACTTGCAAGTCTTAAACGTCTTGACATGTAACAATTTTTTCTTAAGGCGTAAAGAGGATGGATACGCATCCCCGCCCTAAGAAAGGTAATTTTATGGTATTCTTAAGGCGTAAATGGATACGCATCCCCGCCCTAAGAAAGGCAATTTTATGGTATTCTTAAGGCGTAAAGAGGATGGATACGCATCCATGCCCTAAGAAAGGTAATTGTATGGTATTCTTAAGGCGAAAGAAGGATGGATATGCATCCCGTCCTAAGAAAGGTAATCTAGAGGTATTCTTAAAGCGAAAAGAGGATGGAAACGCATCCCCGCCCTAAGAAAGGTAACTTTATGGTATTCTTATGTGAAAAGAGGATGGATACACATCCCCGCCCTAAGAAAGGTAACTTTATGGTATTCTTAAGTAGAAAAGAGGATGGAAACACATCCTCGCCCTAAGAAAGGAAACTTTATGGCATTCTTAAGGCGAAAAGAGGACGCATATGCATCTCCGCCCTAAGAAAGGTAATTTTATGGTATTCTTAAGGCGAAAAGAGGATGGATACACATCCCCGCCCTAAGAAAGGTAACTTTATGGTATTCTTAAGGTGAAAAGAGGATGGATACGCATCTCCGCCCTAAGAAAGGTAACTTTATGGTATTCTTAAGGCGAAAAACGGATGGATACGCATCCCCGCCCTAATAAAGGTAATCTAGAGGTATTCTTAAGGAGAAAAGAGGATGGATACGCATCCCCGCCCTATGAAAGGTAATCTTATGGTATTCTTAAGGCGAAAAGAGGATGGATACGCGTCCCCGCCCTAAGAAAGGTAGCTTTATGGTATCCTTGAGGTGTATAGACGATGGATACGTATCTCCATCTTAAGGAAGGTAATTTAGAGGTCAAGATTTGAAGACTTCAACTTTCAGACTTGAATAATTTGAACAATCTTGATTGATTTGAAGACTTCAAGTTTCAAACTTGATTGATTTGAGACTTCATCTTGCAGACTTGAAGAATTTGAAAACCCAACTTGAAAATTTAATTGATTTGAGACTTTAACTTACGGAATAGAAGAATTCGAAAGTTTCAACTTGCAAGCTTGAAGAATTGGAAGACTTCAACTTGCAGACTTAAAGAATTTGAAGACCTCAACTTGCAGACTTAAAGAATTTGAAGACTTCAACTTGCAAACTTGATTGATTTAAAGACCTCAACTTCTAGAATTGGAGATTTTTTTTTAATTTTGAAGACTTCAAGTTTCAAAACAACTTGTATTCATAAGGGTTTGCCCCTATCATGTCACTACCATTTGGTGCAAGTCCAAAGTTTGATGAAAGATTATTCATAGCTTTAACTTTCATGTGACAGATCAAGTGGGAACATGTGGTTTCTTGACACTCATGCAGCTGAACTTAGAATATAATTTTAAGCGTCTACTTACCTCAGTGAAGAGGATCAAGTCACAACGTAGTTCTGGGGGAGTGAGTGATTTTTTTTTGTGTCATACACAGTTTATACTCTTGTCGGCCAGGAGTGACATGCAGTTTAGGCTTGTATCTTAAGGAGATCTTACTTCAAGGGTAGTACCTCTTCAGGAAATTTGCATTAATAGGACCGATCTTTACGCCATCAACATCAACAAGCTTGTAAGCACCATTTGAATATGCTTCTTGTACGACATATGGTCCATCCCACTTTGAGGTAAATTTCCCCAGACTTATGTGATGTAATGATGGGTCTTCTTACTACAAGGACTTGGTTTCCAACTTGGAAGAACCTCAAGCAAACTTTCTTGTTAAAAGAACGGGATAGACGAGTTTGATAACATTCAAGATTTTCTTGAGCATCTAGCCTTTTTTCATCAAGTGCTTCTAACTCTGTAGGACGTAATAGAGCATTTTCTTCTTCGTGAGCCCTTTTTGAATAGCACGTCTTAAGGAAAGTATTTGACGCTCAAATAGCAGGACTGCTTCAACACCAAAAGCAAGTGAATATGGTGTTGCTTGAGTTGGTGTGCGGTATGTTGTCATGTATGCCCACAAAGCTTTTTCCACTCTTTCAATCTTGTTTGGACTTGGAGTCAACTTTCTTGAGCAGGTTGCATAGAGTCTTATTGAATGCTTCAGCGAGACCATTGGCGGCAACATGATACATAAAAGATTGACATTGCTTGAAGCCAAAGAGATCAAAATTCTTAGTCATTAACTTGTTATCAAATGGCTTGCCATTGTCCGTTATTATGTAGCGAGGAATGCCAAAGCGATAGATGATATATACTCTAATGAAATTTTCAACATTCTCTTTCTTCACTTCATTAAGAGCGACAGTTTTGGCCCATTTTGCGAAGTAATCTGGTGGCGTCCAAAATGTACAAGTGTCCACTAGAAGATTTTGGTAGTGGTCCAACAACATCTAATCCCCAAGCATCAAACAGCCAGGATGTGATAGTTGGGTGCAATACTTCAGGCGGAAGATGTATGAAATTTGCATGAAATCGACAAGCATCGCACCTTCGAGCATAATCTAAGTAATACTTCACCATGGTTGGCCAATAATACCGCATTCTTTTTATATGAAAAGGGAGCTTTGGTCCAAATTGATGTGATCCACATACTCCTAAGTGTGATTCTTGTAGAGCTTGGATTGATTCTTCCTCTCCCAAACATCATAAGAGTACTCACTCAAATGATTTTCTATATAATGTGTCCTTGTAGTAAAAGAAGTGAGGTGCGCGACGACGAATGTCAGTCCTTCTCCTTGGATTTTCTGGAAGTATCCCATATCACATATAGTCAATAATGGGTTGTCTTCAATTTTCCTTCGTGGCCTCAGAAACAGCGACGAAATACTCAAGCTCATTTTATGTATATCAGTCCTCATTTGGTGGTGGTAGTATCCATTTTTGGCAAACAGTGACTTGTGTCTGATCAAGAAGGGTTAGCGTTGAAACTAGGGTAGCCAAGGCATCAACTTTCTTATTTTCCGTTGTAGGCACATGTTGGAGGGTTACATCTCCAAGACATCACATCAACTTTTGACCATAATCATGATAAAGGCGCAATTCAGACTTCTTCACCTCATCTTTTCGTACTAGTTTCCAAGCGATGTACCTACGTTTTCTAGTTGATTCCAACACTCTAAGGTACATCTAAACATCATGAAATCATCCATAAACATGAGATCATGAACCTTGAATCCATAATCCAATTCAAGGAAAGTTAAGATCAAAGTCAAAGAAGTTAAGAGTCAAGTCTAGAAGTTAAGAAGCAAGTCAAAGCAAAGTTTCTTAGAGTTTTCAAGAGTCTTTATTAAATGTTTAAACTTCATTTTAAGGCTCAAGTTTCAAGTAAAGTAAAGAGTAAAGAGTTGAGTTCATTTTTCAAAAGTTATTAGGGAACTAAGTATTCCCAAAGAAGTTTATAAATGTTTTCACATTTGAGCAAGAAAGGAACTATGATTTTCAAAAGAGCCTTTGGGCTAGTTTTCAGTAAAGGGAACATCGATTCCAAGAGATCCTTTGGGCTAAACATTGAGCAATTATCTCAAACTAAAGAAAGAGGTGTTTAAAACACATATGAGCTAAAGTATATTTTGGGAGTAGTATTGAGCACCGAATTGGGGACGCGAGTTCATATTAACTCAAATCTCCATAAGAACCATGTAGCCATCATGTGTATTAATAGGTCATACTTTTTAGATGATCACATAAATTAAGCTAGTGGATCCACTAAGTTAAGTAAGGTCCTATATCACGGCAAGGTATATGATGGTCCTTGGGCAACGTGAGGTAAAACGTTATATCATCACTAGGGCTCATAGTGGTGGTTGTCGGTTAAAGAATCTCCCACTAAAGTTATATTACTTTTATATATAAGTAAAGTTGAGTTTGTTATTGCTTTATCTTTAACGAACTAAGTTGTTTACACTATTTTATAAGCTTTATATATATTGTATGTGTCTTATTACTTTATATTGAGTTCAGTTATTCATGAGTTGAACAGAGCCAAGGTAAGTGTTCCTTTGTACTCCTTTCAAGCTTAAGTTGTTGTTTAGCATTCCAACTCGCATACTCGTACATTCAATGTACTGATGCCAGTTGGCCTGCATCTTATTATGATACAGACACTAGTAACCAGGATCAGCATCCAGCGCGTCGTTGATCTAGTCGAACACTCCAGAGTCAGTGGTGAGCCTCCTTGCATTCCGGAGGACTCTTTTATTCACCTTCCTAGTTTTTTCTTTATTAGGATGTTGTGGGGTTTGTCCAACATCCATCTTAATATTATAGAGGCTTCATAGACAGTCATACAGTAGTTGAGTTTCTCATCTATGTATTTACAGATATTCTATTTTGAGACATAAGTTGCCATTTTGGCCAGATTTTATCATTTAAGTTGTTTTATGAACTTATATTGTGTTGAGTTAAGTCTTCCACTGAGTTAAGTAGCCAGGCCAAGAGTTCGTTTGGGGCCAGCAATGGTATCCGAGTGTCAGTCCCGCACAAGATATATGCTCGGGACGTGACAATAAAGTTATAATTTAAAATTACTCAAATTTTAAAGGAGATTCTATTTAGGAAAAAAATGATATTTTTACTGCCTCAAAAAAGGAGATTTTCACAATAAAATTTTTCATGTTCCTATAGTTCGTAACTTATTTTTTATTTGGTAACTAGAGAATTTGATCCTTCAACACAATGGATGGTATGCTAAATGGAATGCCCTTCATTCAGAATTTTAGTTCTTATATACACGTAGTTGAAATTTATCATTTCGACTCTAATGTAAGCTTAACAAATCAGACAACAAATTCTATACTAGCATAAAAAATATTAAGTAATTTTTTTTATTTGCCTAATCATCTGAATAAGCAAAATCACTCAATATTCATAAGGGTAATACGTACATCATCATTTTACTATGAAATAATCAACATGATGAATAAATTAACTCAAACATCATTGTTATAAATAAAAATAAGGGAAAAAGTTTTGATATATCTCTTAACTTTGTCAATTAGAGCTGATATGTCTCTCGTTACAAAAGTAGCTCATATATGCCCCCACCGTTGCAAAATTGGCACACATATACCCCTCACCGTTACAAAAGTATACTCCTACTGTTACAAAACTGATAAAATTAATTTAAATTAATTTCTTTTATTTTTAATATTTTAAAAAAATATATGTATTTGATTTTTTTCACACATAAATTATTTTTTGACTTCTTTGATTATTATTATTTGAGTTTCTTATTCTTATTTCAATTTTTCTTTCATTATTTAGTGTAAAATAAGAGAAATAAAAAGAAAGAAGTATGAATGAAAAAAAAAAGAGAGTGAAAAAAAATAAAACTATTTTTCTGCCACTGTGATTAATTTAATATTTATATTTGTAAAAAAAATTAGGATATCTATAATAAAGATTATAAGAAAATAAGTGAAGAATAAATTTGACCATCAAAATAATAAATTCAAATTAGCCGTTGAATTAAAAAAGTAAAAATTAAACATGTGAGGAGGATAAAATATATTCCTCTTTGATTATTTTTTTGATAAAAAAATTAATAAAATTTAATTAAAATTATTATTTTTCAGTTCCGTTAGAGGAAAAAAGTATATGTGAGTCATTTATATGACAATAGGGATATATATGAATCACTTTCAGAACGAGGAATATATATATATGATCAAATTAATTATAGAAATATATATGATCAAATTAATTATTCCTAGAGCAAAAAAATTAGCCGAAGAAGCAATTACAGAAGTGAAAGATAAATATAAGAGATGTGAACGGCGTCGTTAGAGGAATCATTGAGAATTTTTATGTATTTCAGCTGCATTTGGGGTCCTAACTAAAGTAACTACTCCTTTTGTACCACGTCATCTTACAGATTTCGAGATTCAAATAAATCATTTTATTCTTTTGAGGTCTTTTAAAGATATATATTTGTGAGCTATAGTACTTTTTACCTAGTACTTAAATATGTAAATTTTATTTCAAAAAGCTTAAAGACTTCATGCATGAATTCACGATTAAAATTAAACTGTTTGACTTTCATTCCATTGGTGATTCAGGGTTGGAGGTGATGGGTGGAGCCGTAAAAGTACTTTCAGCTTTAGTCAGAAGTTTCAGTTCAAGTCACTTCTCTTTGGTAGAGACTAGAGACTAGAGACTAGAGAGGCTTAAGCACTCTATATGAGTTAAAATTAGAATTTGACATTTGGGCGTATCAAAAGGTGACATGTGGCAATTGGAATTTAATTGAATCCAACTGGAACAACACTGGCACAAAGATTGCTTTCTACCACGCAAATCCAAATTAATTAAGTCAATAAATTTCAAACACCAGATGCTTGAATCTAAAAAGAAGACATAACTTACAATCTAATTAACAATCTTAGTCACTTGCTAAAGAACAAGTTTATACATTCAAATTTGCAAGATTCAAAGTGTATTTCTCCAGAAACTGATCATGGGAAATAGATACAGATACAATGGCATGTGACATGTACATTCTTAAAAAACATAAATTGATGTCCGGCTTCAACTGCTGTAACCGGATACAAGCATATAAACATAGCAAGCCAGGCATAAACAGTGAAGAACACGCACTGCCTTCTATGTTGAGTTGAACTCATCAAACCCGGCTTGAATCTATTCCGAAAATGTATCTTCTTACCCAATCACCAACCACTAAGTACCTCATGCGCCAGCTAACTTGCTTGCTGAAATGCAAATAATAGTATCAGAAATAGACTCTTCGAATACAGAAGGAAGAAACGATACACTCCCTCCATTTCATTTCATGTCTTGGTTTGACTGGCTAACCAAGTTTAAGAATATAAAGAAGACTTTTAAATCTTATCGTCTTAAACTAAAGTTGTGTAACATACCAAAAGATACCCTTTAAATCGTGTAGTTTTAAACATGTCATTCTGAGTGTAAGTATGGGTAATATGCCAATGTTGAAATTAAAAACTTAATAATTAGAAAGATGGATTCTTTTTTTTTTTAATCTGACTAAAAAGGAAAGTAAGACACATATATTAATATCATAAGCAAGTCCTATGAAAGCTGTCAAGTATTACCTTGCGTACAATGAGTACCATAGCCACTGTGTGCTGTGGCCCATAGAAACCCAGTCTCCGGGAAGTTCTGCTGCTGCTTGATCTCCACCAAAAGGGGCGAATTGCCCTAAATGACGATACCTGAAATAGCACAACGAAATTTATTGTGAATGAGTGTATCTATTTACCGATAGGAAAAGGAGGCTAGAAGCCAAGATCATAGAGTCAATAAACAACACGAGGAGCTAAACAACATCGAAGAAGTTGCTGATAAGTGTAAATTCGATGGTTCTCTAAACAAAACACACTGCAGAAAAGAAGGCTGAAATGATAAAGGACCAGTGACCACATTTCTGATCTTTTTGTCAAAGTCGCAAATGTTTTTAATAAAAGTGTTTAAACTTATGGTAAAAACACACCAAAACTATCCCTTTTTCGCGAATTTTGTAACTCAACTATCCAATGGTCGTTCCTCTATCATCATATATAAAGCGGATCAGGCCAACTATCAGTTCCCTTTTCCTACCTAAACTATCACAATCTACTCACTTAGGTATGTTTTAATACATAGATAGTGGAACAGTTGGTCGGAAAAGAGAACATATCATAGTTGGGGTATGAAACTTGCGAAAAAGTGATAGTTCAATGTGTTTTTGATCATTATCTCCAAAAGTTTTTGTTGTATGGAAGAACAATTTTCTCGAGAATGAAAGTCTGGTCATACTTCAGCAGTCAGTTATCCCAGTATGCTTACATGCAACAAGGAAAATAAGAAAAAGAAAGTTCCAAAAAAGGTGAGCTATGTATACTTGAAGGGAAGAAATTTATGACGTCCAGAGCTTTTAAAATGGCGAGGTCCTTCAGGATTACTTTTGCATTGATCCCAGCGGTTTGAGCATCTAGCAAGATATGTACCTTGTTGAGCAGCAACCTAAAGCATGTGAAAAGATAAGAAATCGAACTAAAGCAGATACTGAGTGAAACGCTATGTTGCTAGGATTCTTCAAGCATATCCTCGAAAAGTAGTGCATTTTTTTTATAAAACCAACAAGGGAGTGGTAATAATTTTGGAGAGTCCGAGCAACATCGGTGAAAAGAGAAACAGGGATAAAATACGAACAACGGAAGAAGTACCTGAGCAGTGGCAGGTAAACTTTTCATCTGAGAATCTAATGAGAAAGGGCCAACTTAAAACCTTCAATATCTACCTCCTCTCTTTCATTTCCCTCTGAATCCCTGAATAAGTCTTTCGCCTCTAACAAATGTTTGTTCTTCAGATATAAGGCCACTTGAGGATAACAGATAATTATGTCTTCCAAAACATCTCGGAATTCCTCAACGCTTAACATTCCAGATAAAGTTTCACAGAAATGAAATTTTAGGGGAAGATAATAAAGCCAATATAAATAGTATCTTGAAAAATATAATTGTGGAGAATATAAGAAGTATGATCATCCTCATGCAGCATAAATTTCATTCTTCTGTAGTTTCTTTTCCATTCATCTTAATAATATTGTTAAGATGCCAAATATTCTAATCGTGGTCAAAAAGTTTGAAGTGATTATCTGCAAGGACAGTAACTATTGGCCTCTTTATATAAAATCAACTTCATCGAATATTTGGTCCATTTCTTACATTATAAGGCATGGGCACTAAAAAATTATTGTACGTCGAGTAACATCAAGAGTATTGCTTTGACATGACACAACAAACTAGCATTATTATCCTTATGGACCATAAATCATGGACTACAAACTATCAATATCTGGAAAAAAATTTACCACAGATAAAGAATTGAATGTACTACAGATCAAAAATTGATTAAAAATTTGAGTTACAGTTATTTGAACTAAGGATTCTTTACCATTACTTTACGTTGATCTACAGATGCACAATCATCTAGTGCGTACACGTTACTACAACCCTTCACTCGCAACCATTCATTCAGTTGCTAGAATACGTCTTTTTTCCTGCAAAGGGGAAATGAAAAAAGTTAAATGGTGATTAATTAATGAAACTCAAAAGAGTAACTTTTTAAGTATGCATTTAGTGCAGAAACCTCCATGAAACACTAAGAGAAAAAGAATGAAAGATACCTGCCAACTTGCTCCATGAAATCCTTCACAAATGGGCGGCTACCAACTCCAGTTGACCATACAACCATCCCGTAGGGTACTTCAACGTGTTTTCCTGTAGATTTTATTTCATGTTGATGAAATGATCAGAGACACTAATGACATGGCAACCTGTTGAAACTTCAATTCCATCTCTTTGAAATTTCTGTTCAGCACATGAGCTTATTCTTTCATCAAATCTGCAGAGACACAAATTTGCAATTTCTGGGTTGTTAATTAAAAATGCTTCTTAAATTGTCTCTTAACTGAGTGGAAATTACAACAACGCCTTAGTCCCAACCAAGTTGTGGTCAGTTATGTGAATCTTACTTCTTCATTTAAACTCATTCTAGCTCGAGAACAAGAATATACTTTATTAGGAAGTGTATGCGAAGTATAACAAATGAATGCCCACAAGAAGCACATTGTATGAATTGAACTCTTTTCACACCTCTATCTTCCTTACTCTCAAATCTTTCAGCACAACATTGACATCAAATAGGCTGTAGCATGCATTAAAAGTACAGTGGTAAAGTGAATCTAGGAACAGTGCATCTTACGTGTTCAGGATATGATCTCCGGACTGGATAACCGTTATCTTCACAAAATCCTTAACTGAAGGGTATATTTTTACCAAATCCTCATAAACATAGTCATGTAGCTCAGCAGCAAATTCTACTCCAGTTGGACCCCAGCCAACTATAACAAAATGGAGGTTGGTCCTTCGCTCTAAATCACTTAGGCCAGGAATGACAGATTTTTCAAAACAATCTATTACTGTCTTCCGTATCCTTTGAGCATCTTCAACTTCCTGTACGAGACGTTTAGCACCTTGAGAAAAAATATGAGATGTCACAATCCAATCAGGTTCAATAATGCATATAGACACCTCCCTTGCAGGGGTAAAAAAAAGTCATTCGAGCTCTTAAGAAATATCGCCAGGTGAGTGTCGGATCCTCCAAAAGTAGTGTACTGTTGGAGGATCCGACATTGTCCGGCAATATTTAAAGAGAGTCCAAGCAACATAGATAAGAAATGTCATAAAGGCATTATGGAAGAGAATCCTAACTTCAGAAAGTGGCAATGTTCCATAACACCTGGTGTGATAAAAGTATTTACTTGAGCTCCTACTGCGACAACCAAATAGAAATCATTCCATCCTGCCAAATTATCATTGATACCAGAACGGCAAGACACTGTGCGGTTTTCTGGAGAAATCATTATGTCCTGCCAAATTTTTCACTCTCTACATTCGATTCCGCATATACCAATAGACCTTCAGTACTGTAACAGCCAGAAGAAAAGTATAAGTAGCAAAAAATCCTCTGCCAAATATGGATGAAAAAGATCAGTCTTTAACGGAACAACAACATTTCATTCATTAAAAATCAATCCTTCAAGTGAGTCATTATAGTTTAGTAGGTCTGTTTATAAATGCATTTGCTCCTGTTGTGAAATCTATAAATGTAATTCATTGGATACAACTTAAGAGGCATATGTCTGGGACTATAAGAAACACAGACTACGAAATAAGAAATCCATAACAACCTAGTAATCAGAGAGAGAAGTTTCCAGAGCCAAACCAGTGCAAGTCTAACTTATTAAAAGAAATTGTTATCCGCCATATTTTGTCAAGCTCAGCTCATTAAAAACTCTATTCCCACTTTTAAATCCATACTACACAATTTTACCTTTGTAGAGCATCCGATTTACTCGAGTTATACTCCACAAGAATTAAAAAAAATGCCCACTAAGTGTTTACATTGTTATATACAAATTCACATTATTCAAACCAGCATGTGGAGTCATAACAACAAAGGTCACCTAAAAAGATGTGACACTTGGACCTAACTCAATATCGAAAGTTAACTCACAAGGAGGATTGCCCAAGTCCATATAAGCAAAACATTAGTCCATTTCCTAAAAACTCTAACTCACTCTAACACTTTCATTTAGCTTCTCTGGATCTAAGAGTAAATGAAAATATGTTCAAGTGTCAAAACAAATTCAGAGATTCTCCTTTCAGTACAAAATCAAGAACCCAAAAGGAAGAGATGAAGAAAAATGGCTACCAAGAGCTTAGCTAAAATATGTGAAACCCCTCATCTTCTTTTTGTTCAAAGATTGAAACTTCATCAATATTTCTGCCAAATATTGATTTAAGCTAACTAGCTAGGAATAAAATGAGTAATGAAACAAAGGAGTTTAAAGTGAATAAGCTATTAGGAGTTGTTTGGTTCAAAATCAGAGTCATATTACACAAATAACAAACAGGTTAGTGAAAAATCATCAAGAAACAAATAAAAAATGAAGTCACTAAAAATTTAACAAAAATGAAGGGATCAAAAGAATAACCTTACAGAACAGAGAACCAAAAGTTTAGAATAAGAAGAATGGCTATGAAGAACTTTGCTTAAATATGTGAAACCCCTCATCTTCTTTCTTTTTCCTCTTAACAAAAATTGTTCAAAGATCGAATCTTTTCTCAGTATGTCTGTCAAAATCTTGATTTAAGCTATGGATAAAATGAGTAATTATGAGACAGGTGGAAAAAAAAAAGGAATTCTAGTACAATAGTGTCATATATGGGTCCAAAGTCCAAACTATGGGATTTGAGAATTGGTTTTTATTAGTTAATCTTTTTTCATAGTCTTGTATTTTTAATTAGATGTTCCCAAATTGATGGTTTATCTAAGGTTTATACATGTGACACATCCTACAACTGTTAATTTAATATTCCTTTCGTTCACTCACAAGCAACCTTCTCACATATTGATTTTGCTTAGTATAATTTATAATAGGGAAAAGGGCAATGACTTTGTGTGAGGAATTATTTTATTGATTATTTTATTTATATTATATTCTGATTTGTGGAATTCATGTTTTATTTTTTGTATTTATATTTCTTGTCTTTTTAATTTCTATTTTTAGGACTCATTTAAACATAAAATTTAATTTTTTTACTTAATTTAAAAATTGATTTTTGACCATGAAAATTTGAAACAAATCTTTTCTTTTTTAAGGTATATTTTAAATTTGAAAAACATGTTGGTATAATGTGTTTTTAACTTACCGAGGACATGACCTTAAATAAGAGGTTACCAAGGTCGCATACCAGGGTAGAAGGTTATTGTTAGGAAATGGTTGTTTTACTTTTTGATGGTTTTGGCTTGTGGTGTTTGTCGTTGTACTAACTGTATTATTCTTGCTTAGAATATCTATCATCTTTGTTGTTTAATGTATTTCGACTATCACACTATTTTATTGTTCTTGTTCTAGTTCTCTCTCAAGTTCAAAAAAAAAAAAATAGAGTCTCAAGAGAAATCTTTGGGGCCTAAAGGTAGGGAACTCCAAACATTTTGTGTTGTTTTCTTTGTTAGTTCCTATGTTTTCTACACTATTTTCTTCTTCTTTGTACTTGACTGCTCTGGAGTTGAAGGGTTTTCAGGAACAATCTCTTAACATCCACATGGTAGTGTACTGTCTGCATACACTCAATCCTTCATAATCATCACTTGCAAAATTATACAAAATATATTATTGTTGTGATCATCCAAATGATATCTATAAATAAATTTTCTTTATATGTGAGATTTAAAAAATTTAAAATAGGATATATCACATGTAAAAAATTAACTTAATTTGTATATAAATTATTTACACCAACAATATAAGTTGTCCAATAAAAGGTGGAGAAGTTGAAAATTAACGAAATTGATACTCATACAAAGGGGGTGAGATAGCATTTGTTTGGTTAAACTTTCATAATATATTTATTTTGAAAAATATCTTTTGTCACAAATAATTCTTGAAAGCGTATTCTTAAAAAATAACATTTATATTTAGCTAATCAATTTGAAAATAACTTTTCTCAATATTAAAGCAATAACTTGTGTTTGATCAATATTTCAAAAAATGTTTGAAAAAGTTATTTCTTTTAGCTTCTGTTACTTTAAAAATGCTTATATCTTTTCTAAAATTTTCACTAAACACTTCTAACCCTCTAAAATACATATTTTTTTAACAATAATATTATGTTTGGTGTAATCGCATAAATTAAAATCTATCTATATATAAAAGGAGAAGAAAAAATGACACATGTCAACACCACAAAATTTTCAGAATTTTGAAGAATTTTAAATACTTAATAAACAGAAATTAAATAAATAAATATAGACACATGTCAATAATTAGAATTAGAATGACACATGTCAACAATTTTAAAATTCAAAAATTAATTTAAAATATTTTAATTATCTATCTTAAATTAACCAAAAAGAAATAAAGGTTACTATTGGAATCAGTTTCCACGAAAACTGTCAACAAATTTGAATTTTAAATTTTTCCTTTTCTGAAATACAATTTTATAATTGAAGTATAATTTAATAATAATAATAATAGCAATATAGTAATAAAAATAATAATAATAATAATGATAATAACAATATAATAATAATAATAATAATAATAATCTTCTATCTATATATAATAGGAGAGAGAAAACGTCACATGCCATCACCACAATTATTCTTAAATTTTAGTTTTAAAACTGATATTTTTAGTTAATTTAAATAAGATATTCGATTTTAAAAACAAAGAACAATATAAAACATTTTTAAAAAAACAGTTTTGAAACTTAACATTTAAATTCAAATTTAAAAACAAATAACAATATAAAACCACTTTTTAAAATTGGAACGTAATGTTTAAATTCAACTTTAAAAATAAATAACAATATAAAACAATTTTTTTTAAATAAAACATACATTTTGCAACTTACCGTTTAAATAACACTAAAGCATATTTAAGCTATATACAAAATTGTAAAGAAATCTAAACTATCTAATTATCTATTTCTTTATTTATTTATTTTTTAAAAAAAATTCAACTACAAATAATTATCCCTAAAATTCCTCACCCACTTACTTAACTTCCTTCCCCAAAAAAACTCAACCGTATTAATTCACTAAATTTAAATACGATAGTCTTTTCTTTAGTTTTTCCAGAAAAAAAAATGCATCTCAATAAAGGAAATTCAAAGCAATAATAATTCTTACCATTCACGGAAAGGTAATTTTTTTTTGCATATTTCCTCTTTTTCTTCTGTTTTATGTAGTTTACATTATCAATAATTGTACTTTATTTTGGAAGATGTCAATTGATGAAGTTAGGATCAAGTCATTTATGTGATGAATATATGTAGTTGAAGAAGGAGAAACACTTTTAAGACTATCTATATTCGATAACTTTGCCAAGCATGTAATAGTTTAATATCTTTTCATCTTATGTTTTGTTTCAAAATCAAACTGTGTTGATGTATTTACAGATAATTTATGATTTTTTGTTTACTGCATATTTCATATTTATAATTTTTTAATCTTATTTTTTTAACATGCAGATAATGATGAAACTATGATGAAATTTTTGAATTGAAAGATCAGAAGTATTTGAATTTGAAGATATTATATTTTCAAAAGAAAAAAAAATTATTAACTTAATTAAAACTAGAAAATCATGTTTATAAAATTCTAAATAAACTCTTACTATTTCACAAATTTATCTTTTCAGATGTTAAAAAATATATTTAACTATATTTATTTTACATATATCGCTCTATATTAATATAAATGAAAGTTGACATATATCTGCTTGCAATTTATTTATTTATCGGATGATGTCGAAAATGTTAATATGACAACGATTTCAACAACGACTACAGTGATAATGACAACGACGTTGATGATATCGATATTACAACAATGAAGATTAAAGTGGACAACAAAAGAAATATTAAGATGACAAAGGAGATCAAGAAGAAGAAAAAGAAGATCAAGAAGGAACATACAATGACTGAAATGATAAAAGAAATACAGCAAAGTAGATCATCATTTTTTATTTTGGATCATTTCAAGATTATACTGGCAATGGTAAAGGAATAAACATTGATAGTTTCATTTCATCACCATAATGTGATGATTTGTATTTATTAGACCATCACTTCATTCTTTCTTTAAATGTCCAGGTAAATATACCAATGTTATGTTTAAAATTCATAAAGTAAAACACAAATATAAGTGATAATTTGTTAATCTTATAATATATAATTTGCATAAATTTTGTTTTCTTTATAATATGTGAAGAGATAAGATTTATTACCCACAAAAATTTTATGTGGGTAATATAGGCTTTCTTATGTGTGTTTTTTTAACGTTGTTTGTTAGTTTGTATTAAATGTGTAAGAATTGTTTCTGAGTTCTAAAAATTACATTAAGTTATGGAGAAACATGCAAATTTTAAAGGATCTAAAGAAAGAGGAATATTTACGAAAAATTACATATTTTTAAAAACAAATTTAAAAAATAAATATATTTCTTTTTAATTTTTTAATCATTAAAATATTTTAATTTGTTATTTCAAATAATAATCAAGAAAAATACAATTTCATGTCATTGTAATAATATTTTCATCAAATATAATTAGGATATAAGAATGAAAATTAACTTAAATTAAAATAAAAGCTAAGTAAAGACTTTCACTAGCTATCCATGAATTATGGATCCCATTAATGTGAAAATTGGGCGTTTTAAATTTTCAAAAACTACGTTATAAATTTGTGTTTAATTTTTTAAAAAATATGTTTTAAATTTTTGTATCAAATTTAGATAGGAGATAAGTTTGAAAATTAATTTAAATGAAAAAAAAATGATAAGTAAAGACTTTCACCAACTACCCACAAATTAGGGAACCCTAATGTGAAAATTGATAGTTTTAAATTTATTTTATATTCTAAAAATATTAGCAATTTAATTATTCTTTTTTTTAAAAAAATAAAATTGTTCCAATTAGTTACGACCATACTTTCATCAAATTTGGCTAGGAGATAATTTTAAAAATTATTTTCAATTAAAATAAAATACGACATAAAGACTTTCACCAACTAGCCATGAATTATGGAATTCTATTAACTGTAAAAGTTGAGTATTTTAATTTATTTTTTAAAATAAAAAACTAACAATTAATTACTAATTTTAAAAATAAAATAATGTAAACAATTTCAAGTTATAATAACCATATTTTCATCAAATTTGTCTAGGAGATAACTGCACACACAATTTGAAATAATATCAACTCAAAATAAGTTATTAATGTTGTTATCTTTTTAATTTTTAGTTAATAAAAACAATGACAAATATAATAAGAAATAAATATAAAATAAAATATTTAAAACATTCAAAATAATAATCAGCCATTTGGATTATTTACAAATATTCAAAAGAAAAAACTATTTTTAAAATTACCTCAACTATTGTTTCTTTTTAAATTATTTAAAATTAAATGTTGTAAAACCTGACAATCTCAGCAATATGTCAGTTTTGCCTCTATAATCGGTTACTTCTTTTAAAAAAACATATTTTTTACTTTCACTTTATATATATATATATATATATGGGGTTGTATTTATTAAGATTAGTTTTACCTTAAATCAATTTTCTATCATATTGTAGCTCAATTTTAATACAGAAAAAAATATTTTGTAAAATCTTTTGATTTTGAATAAAATATATAGAGAAAATGTATCAACATACCATCTAATCTTATGATATCAAATATTTCTTATGGAATGTTAGAATTAATAAATTACTAATATAATTTTTTATTCAAACGATATGAAAAGAATAAAGCACAAACAAATAAAAATATTTGAAGTGTATGATATTTGATCAAAGATAAGATGATAATAAAATTAATAGTATTCCTTACAAAGAATTCAACCTGTTATGTTATAAAACTAAAAGTGTAGCTGATACAATTATAGATATAATATTTTAATACGATAAAATAAATTGTGTACTAATAATATTAATTCAATGTGCTCAAATAAATAAGTTAATAAAATTATTATTATTATAACAAATTAAATATATTATTAAGTGCATAATATATATTTTTAATTATAAAATTATTACATTTTAAATCATCCGCGCAACGCGCGGGCACGTATACTAGTATATATAAAAGTACCTTATTACTAGCTCATAAAGATGAAAAAAATATTTTCAAATACCTCAATTCAAGTAATGTAATTAAATATTTTTACTTAAAAAATAAACGTAATGTAATCAAATATTCTTTAAATAAAAAATAAACAGTTTAGAGTTTAGGCAGCTCCAATTGTCGAATTAACAGACTTGATTTCTCTTGTCAAATAATTTCTTTTGTCACGTCTCAAAGTAAAATTGACTTTTATCAAACCATTTAGCCACAAATGGTATATTTGTATCTCCTTGATGTTGACGTTGATAAATCAAGGGCTGCATATCGATACGATTGGATTTTAAAATTTATCATTATCGATACGATTGGATTTTAAAATTTATCATTATCGATTCAATTATCAGTTAATTCATTAAAATTTGACGAAAAAATATATTTGAAAGTTACTTAAAAACAAAGTGACAAATCAGATAAATCATAGACATAAAATTGACAAATTACATCTAGCTCAAAAGTAAACATTGTCACATTGTAGAATAATCAAGAATTTTTAGATAATCAAAATTAAAAATATGAAACTAAATTCAAAGTCAAGAACTTTAAATATTAATTTACCATAGTTCATTTTCTCATATATATATCTACCTATTTTACTATCCTTAGTAGTGGATCAAGTATATCAATCATGTCTCATTTTTTTGACCAGATATAATACTTAGATAAACTTGATCATTCTAGAAATAATAGATTTTGATATTATCTTGGATATGAATTAGCTTTCTCCGCATAATGCTATTCTTGATAGTTATAATAATTAGCTTTCTCCGCATCATGCTATTTTTGATAGTTATAGTAAGACATTGTGAGAGTTGAATGGACGGATGTTAATTATTCTTATTCCATCATAGTGATCAAATATATCCAAATATCACTAGCAAATTGCATCTGGCCAAGTCTGAATAGAATACGGCCTTCATTATGATCACCATAACCGCAGCCCTAATGTTAAAAGAAACTAACATTGCATTATTTTTATACTTGGTATACTCAATTCATCAGCATTGAACCACAACAAGAAAGTCGATCAATATTTTTGGAAAATCCAAACAACATCCCATACCACCTCAAAATACTTACACATTACTCAGAAATGACAAAAAAGATGTAGTGCAACATGTTGATACAAAAGAAGAAGCTGATGACAACACTCATAACACTATATATATATATATATATATGAGTTTATTAGACCCTAAGGGTGACAATTTCAGCTCATATAAGTGAACTGAAACCATTTTGCCCATATTAAATTAAATGGATCACTCATATTTTCTTTCCTTTTCTTAAATGGGTTAATATGGTCTTCAATCTATTTAAACTCATACAAATATGGACAAAATGGGTTAACATGAGAATCCATATCCAGCCCATATAAGTGAACTAAATAGATTTTTTTTTGTTTTTGGAAAACAAAAAAAATTAGGGATCGGTTGGTGGAAGGTGTGGGGGTGGGTGGGTGCGCGGG
>NC_064291.1:45881063-45974974 GCF_019186545.1 Solanum stenotomum
GGGGGGGTAAATTTTTTTTTTGAAAAACAGATTTTTTTTGTTTTTGGAAAACAAAAAAAAATTAGAGGTAGGTTGGTGGAAGGTGGGGGGGAGCCTCAGGGGGTGGGGGTGACCGGGGGAGGGATCAATTATTTTTTTTTTGGAAAACAGATTTTTTTTAAATGGGTTAGAACCATTTTACCCAAACCATATTTGACAAAATCCATATTTGCCCATATTCTATTTGGATGGATTATAAACTAAACCATTTTTGCTCAATCCATATTCAATCTATCCAAATCCGATCCAATCTAACCATTTGCTACCCCTACCTACACCCAAATTTAAAGGAGTACGGGTTTATATAGTGAACTCAAATATTTCATCAAACAAAAAAAAAAAACCAATCGAAACGATTAAAATAAGCCTCATCAGAAGAATCCAATATGATCATATGCAATGTAGTTTCACCAAGTGGTTCTCCCTGCAAAGCAAGGTCTTGGATCCACTACACCTCATTAACATGTATTATATCATCATAAGCAAAACTATTTTAGAAATTTTTAAAAATGTAGCTGCTCCACAGTGTACTCCAAACACACTTGACAAAAAGGGGTTATGAAAGGAGAAAAATACAATAGAGCAACACAAATAATATTGCTTCTAGGGAACGAGTTGATCGAAAATGGATTATGTTTCGACCACCAGATAAAGAAGCCATGAAAATCATAACAAGTAAACCACACTATCAAATAAGAGGTCATTCATTATGTACAACAAATGAGGGATAATAATCTCGATATTAGTTAGTCCCGACATTAATCCAAATTCACACAATAAGGAAAAAAACTAAAAAGGCCTCAGAAGCAAAAGGTAATACAACATCAATGGAGCTAAATGCTCCTCATATGGTACGGACAATTACCATACATCACTGGCCTCTAATTAACAAAAAATCGTCATAATTAACAGACATTTTACACATCAATTAAGATAAAACTCAACTAATTACAATGTAAAACATAAATTTTTAGGCTCAGAAATATGAACAGCTCTATCAATCACAGAATATCAGAAGCAGAACTGGTATTAAAGCTGGATTTATATCATCAGCCAAATTTCAAACAAATACAATACAACAAATTAGTAACCAAAAAAAAATTAGGCTCATATTAAGAAATTCAACCATTTTTTATCATATGCTTCATAGATTACTCTCAGAAGCGTGGATAAATCTTCTAATCATAGCCAAAATAGAAGAAATTTTTTTTTAGGAGAATCCGACACAGACGATCAACAATATAGCAGTGGACTTAGGAGTAAAACAATAGGAAAAAAAATGCATAAACCCCACGTTGACACCGCAATTTGCTCTATGCCTCGTTGACTAGCTATATTTTTTTCTTTGAATTAGAAGAAAAGCTATATGAGGCATAATTAACAAAAAAAAAATGTTGTAACAAAGGTATTTAGCCTTTAATTTGACACAGATAAGCCATGGATTAAAGGTACAATAGGGTTAATACTGCAACACTAAACGGCAAAGAACTTATAGCACGAGCTTTGGGGCTTCTAACTTCAAGTAAAAAAAGAAAAAAAACAGCTGAGCCCGGGAGGCTACGTGCAGAGATCTACATTTTGCTTGACAAAATTGAAAGAAAAAAAACACTACACGAAAAGCTTATTGAGACGCCATTGAAGATCAAAAGAATAACGGTGGCTGGATTGAGAATTGATAATGAAGAAGACGAGAGTTTATTAGCTTTATACATAGGAGAAAGGAGCCGGTGAAATCCTAATTGTGTTGTTCATGATCTTACTCGGTCCAACCCATTTAAGTTTGGGATATCGGCCCATCAAAGTTAAGTTGGGTTGATATATAGTGCAAATTGACTTATACAAGATTTGTTAAATTATTTTTAAAAAGATAATTTGTTTATTTGATATTGAGTCATAATAAAGAAAATTAATAATTCTATTAACTACTAAAAATTAGGGAAAAGGCTCAAATATGTCATCGAACTTTCAGAAAAAGCTCATTTATGCCATCCGTTAAAAGTTTGGCTCATCTATGCCATTACCATTTAAGAAAAGGCTCATTCATGCCATTATTTTTTAAAGGTGGTTTTGCAAAACCATATTTTACACGTGGCCGAATTATAATTGGCCACGTGTAAAAAATGGTTTTGCAAAACCACCATTAAAAAATAATGGCATGAATGAGCCTTTTTTTTAAACGGTAATGGCATAGATGAGCCAAACTTTTAACGGATGACATAAATGAGTTTTTTCTGAAAGTTCGATGACATATTTGAGCCTTTTCCCAAAAAATTATAAAAGAACAAACAAAATAATTATAACTTAGTGAGAATTGAGGGAATGAATTTTTGAACCGCAGTTTAGCTCAAATCAGTTCAGTTCAGTCTATTTTAGCTCAAATCAGTTCAGTCTATTTTAGCTCAAATAACAGTCATTTGACTAACTTATTTATTAAGAAACATCGGTCTAATTACACATGCTTCCCTTTCCAAAGTATTCATTCCTATCATACATTACTAGTTATGTATTTTTATTTTTTTTATGCTTTCTTGATTTGTAAGGCAAAACCCTTTCTCTCTGTTTCACTAGCAAGTAGCAATTTTAAGAGGATTAATTTTACAATTCTCTTCATCCTCTTGAATTTCTCTCGACTGCAGCGATGTCTCTTCTTGGTTCTCACAGGTTTGATCTGTTGTTCATTTTTTTAATTTTGGTGTTGAAACTTTTCCCCAACAGATATGTGCTAACTTAAAAGAAAATGATGAATCTCAAATTTTAAATTTGTTGATTATAAATAAAGAGAAACCATTATAACAAATACTACATTCAATTTATGGCTGCTCAATGTGCACAATCTTTAGCTAACTGGAGATGGGCTAAAATCTTAGAGATTCATCGAGTTTTTTGGCATAAGATCTTACAAATTCTAAAAATTGTAGTTTTATAATACTCTCTTTTGAGTTTTCCATAGGAAAGTAGCTCAGCCCAATCTCATTTCTGTTTTCTTTTTATTCTTACTACTGCTAAATTATCACTAAAGAAGGCATGGAAAAATTAGTAAGGAAACATGATTTTTATGTGATACTGATTAATGAAATTGATTCAATTAGGACACTAAATTAAGAGAAAAGCTGAATAATTTACGGATGCTTTGTATTTTCTGTTTCTTATACTAGCCTGCTATCCGCCTTTTAAGTTAAGAATTAGAGGTTTGCTTTCCTCGGACATCACTTATTCAATAAAAGTTCCTTCGAACTTAGAAGGAATATAATTGTCCATTGATTCAAAGTACATATGTAACATGTTCTTCACATAGACAAGCTACTTCCAATGAAGTCAAGTGGAAGGCTTAAGCCTTAGAAGTTGAAGGTAATAATTTGTTAAATAGGACTTATTCTCTGTGGCTACTACTGTCTACCTAAGGGAGTCTTATTTTGCGCTTCTCTCTACATTCCAAGGTGAAGAGTCTCTCAGAACTTGTTGCGGGGGCAGTACTAAATTTACAGATTACATTAAGTTATTTTACTCACTTCATTGTTAGGAATTAGTGTATGCTTCAGCTTTAGCCATCTTAGTATATGAAGAGATTTACGTGTATTTGATTTCTTTCGTCAAACAGTTAAGACTTCATTTGCACTGTTATTGAACAGTTAAATCTCAATTTTCTATAACTTTTAGCTTTTTACGAGGTTCTATTTATGTACTTGCTAGCATTTAGACTGTCGTTATTCTATCGTCATATAAATAAGAAAGAAAAATTATGCTCTCTTAGTGAATTGAAATACTCTTTCACCAGGTGATAGTAAATTAAAATTATTCATTTATTTGCTTATATATGATGTACAATTACTTGTAATATTCTTTTTGTAATGTAAATCTGCAGATGACAAGGGTTAAGAAAATCATTTAAGACTTGCGTTAAGTAGACCATAGCATTCTTCGGAGAGCATGCTGAGGCACGTTGAGGCTGCTAAATGCTATTTGATTTTTAGAGGTAATATGAATCTCTCCTGGGAGTGCAGAATGTTGAGTACCATCGCATTGTTTAACTCTTATATTTCTCGACATTAATTTATTAGTCTGTTATATGTCATAGCCATTTATTTTTCTATATAAACATGATCTGTTTTACCTTCACGTGTTCTATTTTACTATAATCTGTGCATAATATCTTTCTAGGTGAACTTTTTGCAAGGAAAATATGTTCAATTTTAGGAAGGAGAAGATTGGCGTCTAGGCTTCTGGCATTACTCCTAAAAGGAGTGATAGATATTTAAAGATTGTGTTGTATTCCGTGAAAGCTGTTAATATCTATAGATAGGATAAGCATGATGGTGGCAAGGTTTTTCTCTTTTTCAGGGCCTTATTTTTAAGCACGACTGAATATGATGAACAAAAGTAAATAGAACCTGTAGTTAATCGTCCATTGTTGCACTTATATTGTATTAACTGTACTTTTGGAGCTTTCATATGATTTAGAAAATCAGTTTGACAATGTCATAACTTCTCATGTTGTTGTTTCTGCAACGCAACATCATCTATACAAATTAATTTAGAAAACTAAATGAATTCTCATAAACAGGAGGATGGCAACTTCATGAGAATGTTGTGGTGCATGTATAGAGAATTTTTAGTGATCTTACTTCAATTAGCTGGATTGCAAACATGTATTCTATTCGGTTCATGCCTGCTTGAACTGGATATTTTCAGTGTTGTTATTTAAAAATAGCTAAGTAGCTAACATGTGTTCCATCCGTGCTTCTCTTTTTTGTAATTTTGTGCTACTTTTGGGTATAAATTGTCAGACAAAAGAAGTCTAAAGGAGGATGGAAGCCGAGGATTCACTGGAGAAGCTTAAAGAAAAAGATGAACAACAAAAAGAGTAAAGACGGAGACACATTCTTCGTTCAAAATGGTATTATTGCCTCAAATTTCCATCTTTAATAGTTTTTATCTATGATAAAGTGAATGTGCATATAGAAGATACTCCGACTAATTTGGGATTGTGGCACATTTGATTGATTAGCCCCCCTAATTAGATACAAGTAATTAACCTTAATGTATTATATTCAATCTTCTAGCCAATTAATAACTATCTTTTTGAATGTTCTTTTAAAATATTTACATTCTTAGCTACTTTAGTTTCAAGCTTCCTGGCCATAATTTATTGATCACTCAAACAGTTTGGCTCCTAAATTAATCTGCATCTTGCTTTACTCTTCGATGAACTACTTGATCACTTTTAATCTTTAGATGTTCTACAAGAGTGAGTCCATTTTCGTGAGACTAATCTTTTCATTTAGTTTTCACCTGTGTTGTCCGGACTCTTCAAAAATGCCAATGGGTGCATGTCGGACTCTCTAAAAGTAGCATATATTTGGAGAATCCGACATGAGTGTGACATCGAAAGTGAAGTGTTTGCTCAACTTAGACTTTTACAGAGATGTCGTTCTCTCAGCAGAGAACGTAGGGTAGATAAACAAATTCAATTTTAGTATGCTTTCTGCTTCAGCACTCCTAGCCAACCTAGCATGATTTTTTTTCTTTCAGATAATGGAGATAGGGAACACTCCTTTGCTTAGAGTATCAAGTTTTGTAGGTTTCTTATTCATAATTTCTCAAGAATATGTAATTCTCAACGGGTTATCTGCTTGTGTCCTTGAAATCTTTTCTTCTTTCTAATTTTCTTTTGTATTGAAAATAGATGCAACCTGAACCGACTTTTAGGTCTTTGGGAGTAGGCAAATGGGAGTATTACATGGTGTCCGGTTTGTAACTTCACAGGCCAATCAAATTTTACTTTTGGGAACTGGTATAGAGAGAACTATGTGTGAATGGGTGTAAAATTAGCTGACGAGGCTATATCAAGACATACTTGAGATGGTTCAGAAAGCATTTCAAGTAAGTTTCTCTCAATATGATGTGGGTGGCTAAAAACTTCCCATAAATCCTCTCTTGCTTTCGAGTCCCTTTGTGTTTCACTTCACCTGAGATTCTTTTTCGTAGTAGCAACAACTCCTTAGATCTACAAAAAATTAACGGACACAGAGACGTTTGCTTTCAAGGCTGAGATCAATCAGCTTCTCAGTCTTATTATCAAAACTTTCTACAGCTTCAAAGAGATCTTTCTCCGTGAACTCATCTGCAATTCTTCGGATGCAAGTCTCAGAGTACTTTTTTATGTATTCTTTTTGTGTATTGTTTAACGTCATCATCTAGAATACTGTAGCTTCACGCTCTTTGTGATTTTGAAATTTGATTATTTTAGAGCAATCTTGGTTTTTTTTACTGTCTTTGTAGATAGCTAAATGTGATTTTCTGGAGTACCGTGGTGTCATCAATCTATGTGGTTTTGAAATTTAATTATTTTGAAGCAATCTGAGGATTTTTATTGTATTTGAGAATACATTAACTTGATCGTCTAGGATACTGTATAGCCGACACTCTTTGTGGTTTTATAATTTGATTATTATAGAGCAGTTCGAGTTTTTTTAAGGTTGTTTATATGTATTGTCTTCGTGGATAGCTTAATGTGGTCTTTGAGGATACTGTAGTGCCATCGCTCTCTATGATTTTGAAATTTGATTATTTTATAGAGCAATTGAGTTTCTATTTGGAGGTTTTTTATCTGTATTGTATTCGTCGATGACTTAAGGTGATCTTCTAGAATACTATCGTGTCATAGCTCTCTGTGATTTTGAAATGTCATTATTTTAGAGCAGTATGGGTTTTTTTTTTTTGGTTTTTATCTGTATTATATTTGTGGACAGCTTGATGTCATCGTCTAGATAAATGTGGTTTCATTGCCCCCTCTAATTTTGAAATTTGATTATTTTAGAGCAGCTATGTGATAGTTCATATATCAGTCAGATATCATCTTGAAACTTAGCTAATAGGAGTGAGCTTGGTTTGTGGTTTGTGTCTTCTAGATCTCTACTCCGAACATAGATATTTAGTATATGATTTTGCAGATAATATATTGTAGTGCCATCACCCTCTGTGACTTGGAATTTTTGAGTAATTTATAGCAATTATATCATATCACATAGTTCATATATCAAGCAATCTTTACATGTTTTGATGTCCATTTGAAAGCACCTGATTGAATGTTCTTAATTTGGAAAAGTGGATTATTCAATGTTCAGCTTTGTCGTCATAATATTTAGCTGATAAGAGTGAGTTCTATGTAGTTTTATAGTTGCCCTATTTTTGCTTAGACTAGGTAGTGCGTAAACTTGCTCGGTTTGTGTCTTTTGAAGCTCTAGAATGGACAACAGTTCACTTTTTGTAGTATTTGACTATTTGTAGTAGTTGCTTCGATTAGTGCATTGATACTGAAAGAAACTCAGTCAATGAGTACTTTGTAGAAAATGAATTAAAGACGCAAGCTTTCTTTGGATAGAGTAGGCTAGAGATTGTTTTGCCTTATCTAAACATTGAAGTAAATTTGTGTATTATTCTTGGTACAGAATACATAGCTGCTCTGGCTGGGTGCTTCACTTTATATTCTGCTTCTATGATCTCTTTCTGTTTCCGAGCATAAGTTTCTAATGATGGTCAAATCAAAGAAATTAATGTGCCTGCATGCAGTATTGAGATTCTGTACTTAAAAGAGATAGAGGATTCAACACCAAGAAGAAGGAATCTTTCAAGAAGCAGTAGGGAGCTTTTGAATATTTCATCTTCAAAAAATTGTTTATATATATACAATTTCAACTTTAAAATGTCTTGTGCTTCAGCACTCCTGCCAATCTATAACATGATTTTTTTGCTTTCAGGTACTATGGAGATAGGCAACACTCCTTTAATGTAATTCTCAATGGGTTATCTGCTATGTCCTTGAAATCTTTTCTTCTTTCTAATTCTTTTTTGTACTGAAAACAGCTGCAACTTGAACCAATTCACTTTTGTCTCCACGAGTAGAAAAATGGGAGTATTTACATTGTGTCCACTTTGTGACTTCACAACACTCATCAAATTTTACTTTTCGGAATTGGTCAAGAAAGAGGTACATGTTAATGGGTGTAAAATTAGTTGGCAAGGCTAACCAAGACATGTCGGGAATGGCTCAAAAAGCATTTCAAGTAAGTTGCTCTCAATGTGATCATCTTTTGCGCTGCTTTGAATAGATTCAGAATGTATAATTATATTATTGCACTGTGCATTTGGTGTTAGTAATGTAGCACATTTATTTTCAACAGATTTTTCACGTATTTCATAGATCCTTACATGGTTTTGTCTTTTTAAAATCAGCAGCTTTATCATAAATAATAGTTATTTGAATAAAATGCTTCTGAAAAGTTAAGAGCAATCAATGCACTTTACATAGCTACTTCTAAATAGTTAGACAACATTGTGTACATTAAGATGATGTTGCTTAAAAGCACTTTACATCTTTCTACCCTTTTTCTCCCTCACAGCTCTGGTGGCATGCTTATGCTGATGATGCTGCTTTAAACTATCTTTTCTTATGCTTGTTTCTGAGTAACTAATTCCCTTAATTCCTTGTTTCTTTCATTTGCCTAAAAGTCATTCTGTAGACATAGCCTTTTAGATTTTTCTTGGAACTTTATGAGGGTTCTCTCTTAAATCTTCATCAGTTTACAACTTCATTAAAAAAAATCATCAGCTTACAATTTTATACTGGCCTAGGGTGTGGTTGTCAATATAAGTTAACATGAAAGAGAAACAAAGAGAGGAGAAAGTTGAAGTACTTACAAATACAACAATGGTCCTAATGGCTAGAGTTGCAGTATAAAGAACAGACGAAGCAATTGTTGACCGAAACATACAGAATCACATGAACTTGGTCATGAAAATCTGAACAACCTGGAAAAGAAAATTTTAATCAATTTTTGTCTGTCCCTTTAAGATTAATGTGGTACTGCCTTCCTATTTTCATGACAAAATATCATGAGTTTGATAAATGATATATACCTGGACCACCCCTAGCAAAATAACCAGGGAACTACTCTCATTAGGAAAAGGTATGACTAGTTCCGTATTATCTCTTCTTTTTGCATGCCTTTGTTAAGGTTTCCTAAAACAAGATATTAAAGTTTTCTTTGCTCCAACGATGTATAAGCTCCCCGTTTAACTAATCCATAGTAATTTGAACACTTTCTTGATATTACCCCATAATCTTGCGTTCTTGCTTTCCAGGGTTGAATATTAGCCCAAGGGAGCTTGCATTATTGTGCCAAAAGGTATTATTTCTCTAGGGCTTCCAATTGTATAATGTTTGTTAGTAGTGCAGTACCTGATTAGTCAGTCTTTTGACGATAGGTAGAAAATCATGTAGTCTCTCATTTCTTTCGGAAGCTTAGCTTAGGTCATAACGACTTTGTCTTAGGACTACTTTTGTGACGTAATCGCTCTTTGTAGAATAAGTAAGTAGGAAGTTATCATTTTTTTCTTCTTCTTTTTTGATGACAAGGGAAACCCGCAGCCTCTACCCTTTGGGTGCGCATAGGGTAAAACCCCCGCTCCTATGCAATAGCTCGCAAACCACATAGGAGAGGTAACCCGCACTAGGCAAGCCTGGTGCAACGAGCTCGACCCAGAAGGCAAACCCCTTGCTTTCGCTGGCAAGGGGTTTCGAACTTGAGACCTCCAACATGAAAGTCCCAAGCCCAAACCACTGGGCCACCCCGAAGGGTGTTATCATTTCTTTCTTTCAGAAGCTTGGCTTAGGAAATATATGACCGTGTCTTAGCACTATATTTTTGTCCACTGCTCTCCGTATTACCAATATAAATTTGTTTGTTCATAGCCAAGCCAGCAATTAAGAAAGGGAATTTTTTTCTCTGATTTCCAAAAAGTGATTTTTGCCTTTTCTCGTTATGTCTCTCCAAGGGATTGGAGGAACTATATGATGTTTATGTCTATGTATTCTAGAAACAGGTATCAGATGTTGTTCCAGTTTCTTGCAGGGCCGCAGCTGATGCTGGAATTCCATCTGTTTGTATCACCAACTTCAGATTTTCACGTCTAACTCCCTTTTTACTTCATATCTTCTTTGTCATACAGAAAAAGTTGGAAGAAGCTATAATTTAAGTGCAACATAACAAATTGGAATATTGATAGTCACTGACCTTGATCAAATGTTGATGATAAATATTTATACCAGAAGCTTAACTTACTGTTTTTACCTAATGAAAGGAATAACGGGGAACATTTTATAGAGTTGACGAAGCAATCGATGTGGCTCTAAATCTGCAAAAACAATTCTCATTGTTTGAGATCAAATCTGAAATCAATGATTGTTAGGTAATAATGTTACTTATTCTTTCTTTATTTTGTGGATCAACAACTTCAATCTTATTAGAATGTAATAACTTCACTAGACTTTTTTCTTTTATGTGGCAGTGCATGCTTATATTTGGTAATTCACTGAGTTTTTCATTTGTGCATTTTTCTGGCATTTGTAAATTGACTTGATCTTCTCTTTTTGCAGATTTACTTGAATCATTCTTCACATAAGAATGATTGAGATTGTGCTCATGGCATATAACCAGATGAAAAATGAGAGTAGCTTATGAATGGAATAAATATTGCAAATTTGAACTTTCCGAATTATGTATAAGATAGGTTGTAATAGGCAACACTCAATTGTATATCTCTTAAGACCTGTTTCTACGTAACAGTTCCTTGTTTCTTTCAATTAGTATTGCCACAACAAAAATGATTGATGTAAACAAGCACAAGAATTGTTTTGCTGGTGTTACTTTAACCAAGGCCGGCATCATGTTTAGTTTGTTTGTACTGTTGTATTGTCACAGTAACAAAAAGAAATTGAAATCATGCATGTGCAAGGGCCATGTCCCTCTAGTATATGTAGAAGGCAATAAAGACTACAACTTTAGAACATTCAGAGCAAAATTTGAAAGAAAAATAAGCTCTAAGTTGTACAAAAAGAACTGAACAGGCAATAAAAAGAGAAACAACAAGCAATTTTGCCAAATGAGAGAACATGTTGCCACTGTAGAAACTAACAACTAAGAATGCTCTACCAGCTCGAAAAAGGGGAAAGCTTGTTGCATATCAAACGATCATCCAAGTCAAATGTTGATAACCAGCCCATTTTGCAGCAAGTCGGACACCAATGGCCAATGCAACACATATCAGAGGAACTGGGACCTTTCTAACTGCACCGGTAGTTTCCCCTTCACTTTTATTCAAAGGCGTTTTAGAGTGTTGCAGAATGGCCAAAGCAGTGTAAGAAACCATTACTACCAGTCTAACCCAAGACTCTCCCACAGCAACTAATGCAGCAGCAGCAGGCATTGCGGAAGACACATAATCTCTTCTTCTGATAAATCGAGCAAAGAAAAACAAGCCTAGGAGTATAAACCAAAAGAACAGCTCGGAAATATAACCCCTTACAGCAGCAAATCCCATTATTCCAGCTGCTGTAAGAAGGTATGGTTGGTTGTTCACAGAATCTGGAACTGCCGCTTCACCAATAGCAAGAACACAAGATGCCAAAATGATGATTGTTGTTAGCTCTTGTACTGGTGCATATGCAACTATACTGGAGTAGAAAGCTCGAATGGAGTAAATTGTTGATTCAATGAACCTAATTATAGTTGTGATCTGATCCCCTATGAAGTAGTATACAACATCCAATGCAAGTTTCGAGATGTAACCAAGAAATCGGAAGACAGCACCCACAGCCTTTTTCCAATTATCCAATTCCCACAAGATAGTCCTCCAGGCATATAGAATAAAGGCCAAAGCTACATATTGACAACAACTACAGAGTTAATGAAGTACTCTATGTTTATAGCTGGAACACTTCATTCATAAATAGAGAGCTATACATGAAAAGTGCAAAACACGAATGTGAGCTACTACTTAAATGAAAATCGTAAGGAAATCAAATGATCAACAACTACATGATATTCTAACAGCAGATACATGGGAACATCTTGGGCTTTCTTTCTACTTGTATCAAAAAAAAAAATATTATCACCCAACAACTCAACAACAGCTATACTCAACTACATGACCTAGACTAGAATGCACATTCAGCTAAATCAGTGCCCACAAATAGAAAATTGACAAATTAGCTTATAACTAAATCAGAGCCCACAAAAAGAACATATGATAGAGCTTTTTTGATATACCTATGAACCAAGGCCATCTAACAGGCATATCAGGAGCTTCTTTAGTCAAGTATCTGAATATATCAGGCATTGTGCTCTCTCCACGAACCTCATTTCCAGCTTTGTCGACACTATTCCCATTATCTATTCCACTACTCTCAGCTTTCGCAATAAACCCATTTTTCCTACGTGATTGAAATCCACAATTACTTGTGAAAATCTCGGAACATTTGTGTTTCACTTCGAGTTTAATTCTGACAACAGGTGAGGTAAGAATTTGATTATGAGAGAAAGTACTATAGGGAAAAATCTTATGGGTTTTCTTGAGAGTGGGAATTGAAGATGAGAGAAATGAGAAAGTAATCGACATTGTTGTTAAGGGTTTAGAGTTTTGCCGCTACCAGAGAATTTGTCACTCAGAAGAATGGAGTTTGGGGTTTTGAGAAATCCGGTGGCCCGCCAGACAACCCGGTGACCCGACCCCAAAATTCACACTCTTTTTAATTGAAATTTTTTATGCATAAATTATGTAAAAATTAGGTAAAAAGCCAAAAAAAAAATGTAAAAATTAGGTGAGATGTTATCGGGTCTGCTGTGTGTTTCAAGTAATAGGAAAATAGTTGAATTTTAGGGGAAAAAAAATTGGATAACATATTCTTATTTAAAACATAACTAAACTTGTACGGGTCGTTTGGTTTGAATATAAGTTATGCTGGGATTAGTTATGATGAGATAAGTTATACTTTATAAGTTATGCTGGGATTAGTTATGTTGAGATTGATTTTTACTGCTTGTTTGGTTTGTCATATTCAAACTTATATTCATGACATAATTTATAAGAATAAGTTGTTTGTTTACAAAAATACCCTTTACCTTATTTAGGTTTTTTTTTTTTTTTTTTACATTTTCTTTGCAAGTTTAGTTATTCATTCTTAAAAATAAAATTTTCCATCTTATTTAGCTTAAATATTTTTTGATGTGCATTTCCATAATTGTGTCGTGTGTTTTTAAAATTAAACTTTCATCTTATTTAACTTAAAAAATAAAACTTCCATCTTATTTAGATTAAAATAAAATTTTCATTTTTTTAGCTTAAAAATAAAACTTTCATCTTATTTAGTATAAAAATAAAATCATCTTATTTAGCTTAAAAATAAAACTTTCATTTTAAATTTATTAAAAAGTAAAAGAAATTTTATTATTAAAGTTATCTACATTTTAATTGATATATAAAATATAATTTTTAAGTGAGTAATAAACTATTTAATAAAAAATATGCATTTCAGTAGTGTAGTGAACATTTTGAGAGAAATCAAAATATAAATAAAACATAAGAATTAGGCAAATAAATTCAACTTATATTATATTCATAAATAAAAATTATATTTATAAAATATAATTTTTTAATAGAAAAATATATTATCATAAGAGCAACGAATAATTAAGGTTGTGAATGTTATTATAAATGTTGTTAAAAATTATGTTAATATACGTGAATGTAAAGTGGTGTATAAAAGTGGGGTTTAAGGAGGGTATTTTTGTTATTTTACCTACCCAATCCCAAGATAAGTTATCCTGGGATTGTTATTCCACCCCAGGGAGGGATAATTTGTCCCAAGACTAACTGTTAATCATGGGATAAGTTATCCCATCCTTGACAACCAAACAACAAATTAAAAGCCACTTAAATACTATCCCTGGATAAAACTCTCTTATCCATTACACCAAACGACCCCTAAGAGTTTCAAGATGAGATGACCAACTTTCGGGTCTGCTATGGCTTGTGTGTTTCAAGTAATAGAAAAATAGTTGTATTTTAGTGCAAAAAAAAAAATTGGACAAGATATTCTTATTTAAAACACAACTAAACTTGTAAGAGTTTCAAGATGAGATGACTAGTTTTCGGGTTTGCAATGAATTTTATGTAAGAAAAAAATAGTCGTATTTTAATGTAAATTATTTTGGACAAGATATTCTTATTTAAAACACGAACAAAACTTGTAAGAGTTTTAATCCAATGAATCGTTCCTTGATTTTGATTTTCGAATTTATACAAATTCAAACTTTATTAAATCGTTCTTTGAGTTTAACTTGTCAATTCTTCAAACACCGCTAGCTTGGCCATGCTCTCTTGATCTTAGCATATATTTTTTGCGTATTAGTCATCTTGCTTCAAGCAAGTATGATCAAGAAAAATTTCACGATAATTAATATTGAGGTAATTTTGGTAATAGTGATATTTCAAATGTGTCATATATGTGTGGTTGGTCGGAAGTCAATTTGCAGCTGACACTAATTTAATAATCATGCATATAGTGTAGTTTGATTACAATATTTGTTAGATTTCAAGAGAAAATGATTTTAAATGTTCATACAATAAGTTATTAGAGTATATTTTTGCATATGTGTTGTATAGTTTAGATTTCTTTTTTTTTTCGATATAACCATTTTTTGATTGATATGACTTGATCAAAATATTATTAGTATCATACATAGTGCAGTATCATATTAACAATTGTCTATAATTTTCTTGTGTTCTATGTTATTATCATTAAATAATTTATTTTATTTATTCATAAATGTGTTGAAAAATTTCTTCAATCGGTAACATATTACCAGGACTTTGACATAGCTTTAGGGAGCGGAACATGGTGGCGAACGTACTTACAAAAGAGGGCCTAGAAGGAAACTTTTTGAAGCATAGTTATGAATTACTTTGCTAGAATTTTTTTTACTTTGACTTGTAATAGTAACTTCGTTACACATCTTGACTACACTACTCATTTAGGGGTCGTTTGATAGGCCGCATTAAAATAAATAGTGCATGTATTATGTATGGTATTATTTAATATTGTGTTTGGTAGGAATTTGTGCATATGTATAACTAATCTATGGATTAGTTATACCTCCTACGTGGTATTATAGGATGTATTACTAATACCTTCTATTTGGAGATATTAGTAATACATAAGACATAATACCATGGGATAAGTCTATGTAAAGATAAAAATATCTCTCAAATCATTTTAATTATTTTGTTTATTTTCTTGATTTATGTTTTATATTTGTACTGATAAATTTATTTAAATAAATTAGCTTACAAATTATTTAGAGAGAGTTGTTTGTTACTAAGGACCCGTTTGGCCATAAATTTTCCCAAGTAATATTTGGGGGGAAATTTGGCAAATAGTGTTTGTCCATACAATTTGTCATTATTTGGCAAATATCCCAACTTTTCAAATACTAGTTTTGAGTTCCCGTTTGGCCATAGATTCCCAAATAATTTTTGGGAATTTTTTTGGCAAATAGTGTTTGTCCATACAATTTGCCATTATTTGGCAAATATCCCAAATTCCCAAATATTAGTTTTTTTCTAGTATTTGGGCCAAATCTCATTATTTGGGATCTTTTGAAAATTGAAATTTTATCCCAAACTTTTATCTTTTACAAAAACACCCTCTATAGTAGTTGTTTGTGTCGTATTACATAATTTTTCACGTGAACAACAAAATAGTGATGAAATATTCAGTGAATATTAAATGATGATATGGTTGTTGATGAAAATGATGAACAATCGGCTCAGGATAACAAAGTCATGTGCTTTGTCTACTTCACGATGTATGGAATGATGCTTGTTGCACTCACTTCAAAAGTACCACATTATTCTAGTGTCATGGACACTACGAAAATTCAATTGACTTGTAATACAAACTTATGGTTAGTTTTGATAGTTTTTAAAATTTATAGGTATAAATCATATTTTTCTAAAAAAGTGAAATATATTTCCTAAATACTATGGCCAAACACATGGTGAAATTTCACCCAAATTTTCACCCAAATAATATTTGCCAAGAATATTTAGAAATCTATGGCCAAACGCTAGCCTAGTATTTGGGTCAAATCTCATTATTTGAAATCTTTTAAAAATTGAAATTTTACACCAAATTATTATTTTTTACAAAAACACCCTCTATAGTTGTTGTTTGTGTTGTAGTACATATTTTTTTACGTGAACACCAACGTAATGAGGAAATATTCAGTGAATATGAAAATGATGATATGGTTGTTGATGAAAATGATGAACAATCGATTCAGGGTAATAAAGTCATGTGCTTTGTCTACTTCAAGATGTATGGAATGATGTTTGTTGCACTCACTCCAAACTACCACATTGCTCACTAATGTCATGGACACTACTTGTTATTTGTTGTAACGAAGATCCAGTTGACTTGTAATATAAACTTATGGTTAGTTTTGATAGTATTAAAAACTTATGGATATAAATCATATTTTTCTAAGAAAGTGAACTATGGTTTCCAAATACTTTGGCCAAATACATGGTGAATTTTCACCCAAATAATATTTGCAAAGAATATTTCAAACTCTATGGCCAAACGCTAGCTAAATAAATCCAATACAAATTAATACAATAGTTGAAATGTGAGTTGTTTAACATTAACTAATTGTTTGTTCTAAACTTCTAATTATTTGTGTTTTTGAACAATTTATAAAATTGCATACATATTAAAACTACAACTTGCAATTTTTATGTGTAAATGTAGATGATTTATTTAATTTTACTATTGTTTACTGTCTTTTCAATTTTAAAAGTTGATAGTTTATCTTTTATAAATTAAAAATTGGCATTTTGTAAGTGATCAATTTACTAAGATACAATTATTCATCCTCAAATAATTTAAGTGAAAAAAAAAGGTAAACATGGTGATAAAATTGTTTTTCTCATAGCTAGTTTGAGGGCCATAATAAAAAATATTTGTCCGACAAGCTTTTACCTTAACCCAATTACATAATAATTCATGGGTTTAATTGAAAATAATTTTTTTATTAAGTTTTAATTCAAACACAAATGAGATGGAAAATAATGAACCAAATACTGAATAAAAATAATAAACCCTACATTATTAATATGTGCATTACTAATCCATCATTATTATTTTTTTACCAAACGACCCCTTAGTCTTGGTGCCTTTTAGCCCTTTGTGTGTAATTTCTAGGAGAATCAAGAAACCTTTCCCAAAAACTAAAAAAAAGTAAAATCATTTGAATGGCATATAAAATCAGCCATATTTCTTCCCCAGAAAATTATTATCTGATTTCACTCATAAAAAGGTACGCTTTCCAATTTTCATTTCTCTTAAAACTTTTCAACGTGTTTGTATGATTTTGACTTGGCATGAATTTTAAGAACATAAATAAAACTTTTGATTCTTGTGGCGTACCAAAATGTAAAGAGCTGTCTAAGAAGGAAAGAAATATTATTTTTTGAACGGAAAGAAAGTTAGGCAAACAAATCGTAACGGTTCGATATGTAACAGTGATTAGTTTTATCAGAGATGTAGAAGAATTTGGACTAGGGGGAGGGGTTAAGTGAGTGGAAGAAAATGCATAGCATGGAAGGAATCACTTCTTTGTTGTCAGTAAGATATTTTTTTAATCGATCCGGATATGATATTTGTGTTGTTGCTTTCTCCAAACTCGTTGATGTTTAACCCTTGACTGGCATTATTCAAAAAGAAAGGGAAACATGTTTAACATTTGATGCTCGATCGGATTCTAGCTTCTTCTGTTTTCACTATTAATTACTCATAGTTATTGATCTTACTGGGGACTAGTCATATATGTATGTATTCAAGTAGATTTTGATTGTTCTGCTCTGCTGTTTGGTCGTTTCTTAGGTTACACATTTCCGATTTCCTGGTTAGTCAGCAATGGTATGTTGCACTGTTATCTTTTTTTATTATTTTTCCCTGATATGCTTGCCGATCCATTCTTCCTTGAATTTGAGTATCATTGTTTGGCTGGTTCGTTTCTTTTAATTGTTTTTCTGGTTCATACAAATTTTTAAAATTATTTTTGATCTTCGATTTTGATTCTTCAACCAATATCAAATTGATACACTGTTTCATTATGGAGGGAGCAGGGAAACATCGATGTATGTAGGTATGTTTTGGGACTCAAAATGTTAAGTACCACCTTTGTGATTTAATGAAATGACTCTCTTTATTCTGTGATAAGTTTGTAGACATGATTCCTTATCTCCTAAAAGATACAAATCTGGATGATATTCAACTCAAGCTTTTGTTAGTGGTAAGAGTGCAATGCTTGATGTGTGCGTTTCTCTACTCTTTTGGTATACTCTACTTGTATAGAGTCTCCCAACATTAATCAAATCATTTACATTATAAAAGAACGGTAAAGAGAATATCCCATTAATAGCCTGAGAAATTAGCAAATGGAGCAATAAGGAAGGTATAACATTGTGGTAAAGACCTTCCATCTTCAACTATAAGGTAAGGATTCGAGTTATCAAATGAGAAAAAAAATATCATGGGTGGGGGATTTTTCGGGGTGGAGATTAGCTTACAAAAACACAACAAAGCCTTAATCCCAGGCTTGTTGGATCTGAATCCTTAACTGACCCATCCAATTCCAATATTCAACAATTTAAGTTCTCTATCACTAGATTTCCACATTTTCTATTAACATGCAAATCTTTAACAAGCTCTAAGCAAACATTAGACCTAATGGAAACTTCCCAACATGACTATACTGTAATTTCAACTAGTTATGTTCTATTTCTTTTTGCTAAATATGCATAAATTCCAAGAGATTGTAGGTCTTTCAAAACAACTTCTTTCCGTTTGACTTTAGGTTTACCTCTTTCTCTTAACACCTTCACTGATTATAGCTTCACATTTATAGATTAGTGCATCAGAGGTCAACGTAGGACATGATTAAACTTTCTCAAACGACCTTCTCTCCTTTTATCCTTTATGTGTGTTACTTGTCCCTTCTGTTGAACATGAACATTTCTAATCTGTCTGATTTTGTATTTCCACAAAGTTCTGATTATGTGTGAAATCTCCTAATACTTGCATGTTGAATGACTTCCACTCAATGCCGTAAGATGCTGCATTTTGTTTCATTTCTTTGATAAAATAATTAAGTAGGCAATAATTTACAGTTATGTCTAATTTAGTCCTTGGTTTTGCATCGTATCAGTCAATCTTTTAAGGATAGTCACTTTTTAGTTCTAATGTGGCCAATGTGATTGAGGTCAATGAAAAATGAATTATTTAGTTAGAGATCAAGTTTTTACCTTTAAGCTCTATAAAATTTTCAAAGTATTTGTCTCCAGTATGCTTTGGTTCCTTCTGCCATTGTCAATTATGCTTCTGTTACTTAGCTAGGTTGCATTGGCAACCATATTTGATGGCTAAGTAAAAATAGTTTAACGACTTATCATGTGACCTCCCCTCTGTCCCCTAGACAAAGTACTGTTGAGGATTCATATTAATTGGCTAGTTTTACATTGGCTTCCAGCCTATTGTATCCCTCCTCTTTTACCCTAGCTCACCCAGGCTGAGTAATCCCCTCGTAAACAAAGTAAAATCATAAAGTTTGAAACTCTTTCACCAACATGCTTCTTATCATAGAAAAAGTGGATATTTCAGGCCATAGCTCACATTATGTCAATGTTTGTTGATATTGTTTCCTATTACTTGAAATGGTATCTCATTTCGGCAACTATACAATCATGTTGTTCTTGAGGTAGGCTGCAAAAATTCTTGCTAATTTAATTGTAATGGGCTCTTCTATATTGGCAAGGGCATTTGTTCAAGCATATCGTCAGGCATTGTCCAGTAAGTATCTTCTGAATTCATGTTCCTTCTTTTTCGAAAATAACTTTGTACTGAATTAATCTGAGTTGTTCTATTCTGCATCATACGCATTTCGGGGCTGTTGGGGTGTTTGGTTTGTTATTTCTTGCCTCCATGCACATCTTGCTCACTGTGTACTTACTCCATCCTGATGGCAGATGCCTCGAAGAATGGTGTTGCTCAAGAAGCAGTGCAGAATATTAAAAGAGCTAGCAAAACCATGACGGAAGCAGAGGCAAGACAGATTCTTGGTGTCACAGAGGATTCATCATGGGAAGAAATTGTGCAGGTTCGTTTAAATGATTGCCGTTATCTTATGACACTGCTTTTGTCTTCAATAGAACTTGTTTGAGCGAAATGCTAAAAGCGGGAGTTTTTACCTTCAATCAACGGTACATAGAGCTAAAGAGTGTTTGGAAGAAGTTTACAAACCTAAAGAACCAGAAACAAAATAAGAAAATTTGTGCTGATGTTTAGTGTATATTCTTGCTGCTAATGAATTACCTTGTTAGTTCCTTGGATCTTTGTCGAAAATTTTATATTTTGGTGACAGCAGTTGAGGTTTCTGTTCAAAAACTTCAATATGGTGAGTGTGTTAGACACATCACAAATAACACAACACACTCACACCATTGTAGTATACATGTGTATAAAGGGATCAATTTCTTGAGTAGCTTACAAGAAAAGAAGTTGAAAAAAACTCGATAACATTTTCGCCCATTATATTAAGTTGTATTTTCAAGCTTCTCATATGGTGATGCTTAAGTCATAGCAAAAATGTTAGTTATCTTGCATTATTTGATATGTTAAAACATTGCGATGCATAAAATCGTTTAATTAAAAAGCAAGGCAAACCCATGGAAATGCCTCTTATATTTGTCTGATTTGTTTCACAAGGGAGCAAATAGTTTGAAAATACATGTAGAAAATGGCAAATACGTATTCACTTCATTTGTTTACATCAAATCATGTATTTGTATATAAGGTCTTTCACTTATTTACTTAATTGTTTACATCAAACCAATAAATGCATGACGTGTTTGTACATAAGGTTTTTCGCTTATCAAATCACTTAATCATGGTAAACTAATATGATTTGATATAAATATCAGGTGGAAGTAAATTTTTAGCAATTAGAACTTAAAGTACCTGTGGCATAACCAAAAATTATATCACATGCATATTAGAGATCCCAACGACTCAATATTTACATCATCCCTGTACTCCATTTCTTTTTTTGTTCTTTCTTTGCCTTTTTCTTTTTTCCACAAACTAAGTGTGTTATCCCGTTTCTTTTTTTTCCCTCTATATATATATAAGTCGTTGAGTCTCCTTAATATAAGACGGCATTTTGCCTTCTTGTTATAACAAATGTTTTCAGAAAAAAGTAAAAAATCCAGAGCTCCGTTTAACATGATTCTCAGGGTCTCACACATTGTCGGGTCTGACATGATTTTTTTTTCATTCTCTGGGCTTTTTCAGGGTCTCACACATTGTCGGATCTAACAAGATTCTTTTTTTCATTCTCCGGGCTTGAATTCGAGACCTGTGATTAAAGGTGGAAGGATCTCAACCATTCCACCACAACCCATGTTCCTACATTTTAGATACAAAATGATATATATAATACTGATAGGAGTGTATTAGCCAATTTAAATTCCTTTTTCATCCCAACTTGTCAAACTCATACAAATTGGGAACCTATGTAAAAAATAATTATGCAATGATCTGTAAGACTATAATAATGCCTGAAATCTCAAAGAATTGCAGTTCTGAACTGTTTTATTTCACTTTCTTTTCTGGTAATGATTACAAAAATATCAGGAAAAATTACATATTCATACATACACATGGTGATGAACTTGCAAGTGAGTAAAATTAAATGTATGATAATTAGTGAAGATGAATATTACAAGGTCAAAAACTGAGAACTTCACCATCTTCATCATTTGGGAAGGTAACACATTTGAAAACTTTGCATTTTGAGCACAATAAGTATCCCGTCTGCGCGGTAAGATCAAGAAAAAACTTATTGGAATTATATTTCATGGAAAAATAATGGAATGTGAGATGATAACGTTTCCTAGAAGAATACAGTAAAAAGAAAACACTTACAGCTCTACAAGATGGACACCGACGATAAATTTTGTTAGTCTCAGATTTCACATTGGTCTTCTGACCTTTACAAAAATCACAGAGCAGCCATCCAGTGCCACCACAAGGCTCACATAAGATTCCTGCCTCAACCTTTCAATTGAAAACAGACGGATGAAGAGTTCGAAAGCAGCACACCATCTAAGTAAGCAAGAAACGCAGATGTTGCAAGAGGCAAGAGGTAAAGATTCAGTATCTGAAAATGGAGATCAAGCAGATGACTTATTAATAGAAAATGAAGTATCTAACCAATGCAGATCTAAACTATCTACCAAGGGTCACTGCAAAGGGACCATCCTCACAGTTGAAGTTTTGAAGAAAAGGAAGATAGCATATATGCATTGCCAGGCTGCAACACGATTGTGGTGGACGGTGTTGTATCTGTTTGGGGAACACTGAACAATCCTAGCTATAGGTTGGGATATGGTGTTTAGCTGGACTTTAGAAGAAGGAAAAGAAGACGTAGAGCATAAAATGTGGTTCCTATGTTTAGAAGGAAAAAAAACATGAAAGTTTTTTGTATAGAGTAGGAAATGATTTTGTCGTTGTTCTTAGTTAACTTTTGGTGCAATCATAAGCTTTCTAACAATATATAGCTGACTGGCTGTTCATTTTCAGAGAGTAATTTTTGTATAGATGTTCTATTTCTTTACAACACTTGTATATCAGGATTTTCCTGAAGTATCAACAAATTATTATACTTCATAAAAGATATATGGTCCAATAGACTTATAGAAACCTACTTCCTAACTAGACCGAGGCATATGTGCCCTAGAAATTTAGAGAAACCTTATGAAGTATTCATGTCATACCCACACCAAAGTTAGAACTTGAGGGAAAATTAGTTGTGCAGTAAAAGGTAATATGAATCGAAATTCAATGCGGAATCCCTCAGTTTCTTCTGTCTCTGATAGTAGCCACAGGATTCAGGAATAGCTGAGAAATAGTCAATTTAAAGAATAGCTAAGGCAAAGTGAAAACATGATCCAGTAAGATATGACAGATGGGAATTACACATTCACCAATTATTTTGTACACGAGGCGAGGTAAGCAATGCACAAGGGGAGCTAGAGCCGAGTCAGTTACTGCTAATGAGAATGAAAGAACGTAACTTTGTGATGTAATCTTCTAGCAGTACATGAAAAGTCCATACAATTAGATAAAAGTACTTTCTACAATTTCGTAGACAACTGCAATTATTTAGTAAGCATAACATAATTGGAGTGCAAAAAAGATTCTTCAGGTGGTATTTACTAGCAACAAAATCACATTTAGGATTAAATGGTGTCCCTACTTTAATACATTAGTGTCAAAATTGTTAGAAACCATTTATCAAGAGTAGGTGGAGTCATCCATGAGAGACCGAATTCTTTATGAATCAACAATTACAGCAGTTCATCTCCCTGGTGTTAAATATTAAGATTTTGCTATGATGCAAATCTTCAAATACTGATCTTTAGAGGTAGGTAATATCAATAACATTAATTAAATTCCAAATATCATCATTAAGTCAGCCCGGTACACAAAGCATCTCACATTACCAATACAAACATTAGTGGCTGCTTCCACAGCTTGAGCCCACGATCCATGGAGACAATTCTACTGTTGCTCCAATGCTCCGTAATTGAGCAAGAAAAATTACACATACTTACACCAGATATGAATATCAATCACAAATTACATTAAATGATCGGTAAATAATGAACAGATACATACAATACATATACAGAATGTTGAATACCTGCTGTTCTACCGGAAAACAACGCACAGGCTTGTACAAACCACGGAAGGATTCAATAGGCACCTTATCCACCTTCTTTACAATTGGAAAGTTCAACTTCACAGTACTGTTAACAGCTATGAACATTGAAACCGCCATTGTAGCTAACTGAGCTAAAGCTTTTTTTTTCACTTTCACTGTCAAAAAATCCCGCCTAAAAAAACAACCATAACCACACATTCCTAAAAAAATCCATTCCAAACCAAAAACACCTTTTTAAATGGGGAAAATAAACAAAAAAGTGCAGTATTTTAACCCTCAGTTTTGAAAATACTACAATATTGCCACTTATTAGAGTTATTAACTCAAATGCTCCCTCAAGTTTTTAGTTTATAGTCTTTCTGTCCTTACTATTATAAATTGTCAAAATAATAAAGTAAAAAATGGATACAATTCAAAATAATTAAGTTTTATCAGAAGGAAAATTCGCAGCCGCTACATTTTGGATGCGCACAAGTTCTCTACTTTTCTACGCACTTACTCCTTTCATTCATTTTTAGTTGTCATGTTATGTTTTTCGAAAGCCAATTTGACTAGCTTTCAAAGTTAAATTAGATTACATTAATTCGATAGAGAAAATGGTCTAAAACTCCCCCAATCTATACCTGAAATCCCAACTACACACTCCTACTTTACGGGTGTCCTATTACCCCTGAACTTCATATTTCTCTATTTTCTACACACTTAAACGCTAACATGTCATAGGAGGTGTTCTCACCTCCCTTAGGCGCGTAAAGATGTATCTAAAACACATTATCTGCATTTTGGAATCCACGTGTAAGTCCAAATCAACCTAAAATTAAGGCTTTCAATTACAATTTGCATTTCTTAGCTTTTTTTCTCCCACAAATCTTCCATCTTCTTCCTTTCTTCTGCCATTTAAAAAGCTTGAAGCTTGGGAGCGATTGTCTTTCATTTCAAAGTTTCAATGATAACTTCCATTTCAAATCTTGAACCTTTAGAATTTCTAATCTTCTCTAAAAAAAAATCGTTATTAGATTCAAAGTTATTTTCCTCACTCATAAATATAAAATTGCAAAGTCAACTAGATCTAGCTATGAAGCTTGAGATTTCTTCTCCATGTCAATGCCCAAAAATAAGTTATTTCCCTCTTCAATTCATAAATATAGAACCACAACGTATGTACACCCATTCTTTTCACCTTCCTCCAACTCCTTCAACATTTCATCTGAACTTGAAGATTTACTAATTTAGAAAATACCAATTTGCAAGATCCATTTTTTCATTTAAAGATCAATTTTATTTATTTTTTAAAAGATTATATCACATGATAAATGACATTGTTAAAATTATCTGGGTGACGGAGCAAGTAATCTTGAAAAGAACAACTTTTGGGTCACTGTGACTTGCATTACTTGCTAAGAATAATGTAGAAGAAGAAGAAGAAATGTTGATATTCAATTGAAGAGTAGACATGATGTTGGTTAAAAGAATAAGTTAAAAAAAGTGGGGTCTACTGCATCTGAAATAAATAGGAAAATAGAATTGAAGAAAGTGGGCTCACCTAGCGCGTGTGTACAAGCATATGTGTATATTGGTAATGACAAAAATTGAGTGTTTAAGGGATATAAAATATCAAAAATAAAAGATTCAGAGGGTAATAGGACACCCGTGAAGTTGAAGTGTGTAGTTGGAATTTCGGGTATAGGTTGGAGGGGTTTTAGACCATTTTCTCAATTCGACATCTTAAACAAAAAATTTAGATATTCTAAAACTATATGAAAAGTACTATAAATTGCATTTTTTTGCATATCAATATGATGAAAAAATACATCATAAAATGTTAGTCTAAGTTCTTATTGTTTGACTCTGAAAAAGGAAACCAAGACAAGTAAAAATGGACGAAGGGAGTATTATTTATAATAAAAATTATAAAATTAAGTTTTTTGCCCCTTTTAGGGGACTAGGAAAGTCGTATTCTTTTTTAATTACCATGAAGTTTCAAACAGGTAACTAGTATTAATAGGTTAATCAATTAAGGAAATGGAATCAAAATTTAATACTATTTCCTAACGTCCAACTACTTATGGTTGATTAATAGAACGATTTATTAATTGCTATAAATATATAAACCAAATCAAGCAAAATAAACCAAATGCACCTAATCACTTTGACACGTCTTTTCAATTCGGAAATGTGAACAAAAATCACATGTACTGTATTATTTGATAATTGTAATCATTATATAATGTCACACATCGATAAATTTGAAGAATTAACTTATAAGAAAGTAGAGTACGAGATAGAACTATTATAAAAAAATAAAGTAAAAGCTAAAATAAGATTATAAAATAATAAGCAAATTTAAGTTATAATCAAAATAAATATTATATTTTGATCTAGCAACATAATTTAATATAATAATAACAACAACCCAAACAAGTTAAGTAATCCTCCATAATTTAAAAGGTAAGGGCTAAAAATGATCCATTACTATGGGATATATGTTACGAAAAAATAAAAGTACAAGATAAAAAGAGATATAGTTACCAAAAAACAAAAAAAAAACTTAGTAGAAAGAGATATATATTTTTATTTTTTGAAACTGATGTGCATATGAAGAAGTCATAAGCCATTATTTATAGAGTAGTTTTTGACCTGTCCGCGTAACATAGATTTTTTTTACGAAGAGTGTTTAATTAATCATTCTTTTAATTACTGAAGTAAGGTGACATATGTTATGTTGCATGGCTGCCAAGTGTCCTATTAAATATCAATATGTTTCCATTAAATATTAGTCACACGCTATAACAAGATACCTATTTAAACTAGTCGTAAGCTATTAACTTGATTGCAAAGCCTAAAAAATTATTGTGAGACTTCTCAAAAATCAAATGTCAATATAGTATGTTTGTTCACTAGACAACATGATTATATTAAAAAAATATTTTTAGTTAAATAAATTTTTATTTAAAAATAAAATAATGGAATCCGAGCGGTATCATTATATGATTCTCTCCCAAATTAAATGTGCTGAACTTTTCCTTTTTTTTTATCATATTATTGATCACTTTTCCATTTTACGAAATTATAAATAAGAAGATAATTTTATTATTAAGTACAAAAATTTAATTAATATTTTTTCTTGAACTTCTAATTATAGTGTTAACTAATATGAGACGGAATGAATAAACAAACAAATCCCATAAAATTTGCAGTTCATTAACAGATTTGATGAGTCATAATAACAGACACGATAAGGCTGAGATCGTCAGCTGATGTCAATTTTCACCAATTACACATACCCCAACAAGTAATCTTTCTTTTTTTCTTTCTGGGGTTTAAGAATTTGAAAGAGTAAAAGATAACAATTTTTTTGCAGAGAAATCAAGAAATGGGAACTGCAAGTGTTGAGGAGTCTAAGAAACGCCCTCTTGTATTTGCTTATTATGTAACTGGGCATGGCTTTGGACATGCCACTCGAGTTGTTGAGGTACCTTTGTCTTTCTTTTTTTTCTTATTATCTATCTTTTTAGTGTAAAAATGTGATCTTGATAATACCCTTTTCTTTGTTTTTTTCTGAAATGGTTTTTTAATTGGTGAATTGGGTTGTTCTTGATCTTGTTGCTTTCTCTGATAATGAATTTTGGTTAAAGTTCCATTTTTTTGTGATCAAGGGGCATAATTGGAGTTCTTTATGATATTGGTACCCAAGACTGAATCATTTTGCACATGATTTCATTACTTCGATTATCCACTTAGTTGAAGAGATAGGAAGGTGAACCAGAAAAGTGGAGGTGGAAGAAAATAACTGGTCTTGATTGGTGACTCTCATTTGACTGTTTTTTGGAAGTGTTAGCAAAAAACCTTAAAAAATATGTATATTTCAGGGTATTTAAACTTCAATGGGCTTGTTAGAGAAGTTATCAGAATATGGGAAATGAGTAATGGTGGAATTGTTTAATTAAGAGAAGCAATTTTTATACAATTAAGGGCACTGTTAAAGTGCAGAAACCTACTTATCCTAACTTATAATTGTAAATTGATGTAGTAGACTGCTGTCCTTATGGTTGTGATGTTCTATATACATCATGGTCCTTCAAGTCTGATCATTGCATAGTGTCGCTCTGCAAACTGTTGGTGCATCAGAAGATCATACAATTGTCCTGCTTGTCAGCTTGTGGTTTAAATCTTGATTTATTGTCTTGCATTATGGAAATTATTTCTGCCCCAACAAATGTGATTTTTCTGCTGCTTAGGTCGCTAGAAATCTCATCCTAGCTGGGCATGATGTTCATGTCGTCACTGGTGCACCTGCCTTTGTCTTTACATCCGAGATACAATCTCCTCGACTTTTTCTTCGCAAGGTCTGTTGATTTTCATGCTCCCTCGCTGAAGAATTCCTAATTTGTTTCATTAATGGTCTCTTTTTACTATTTTTTAACATTATTTAACACCTTGCAGGTATTGTTAGATTGTGGAGCAGTTCAAGCTGATGCGTTGACAGTGGATCGTCTTGCCTCACTAGAGAAGGTATTCCCACTACCTTAGGCCCTTTTTGTGAAGATTATAATTCCATTGTAGTTTTTCTTTGTTATATTGCTAGATGGGATATTATGCTTGACTGCTTTAATCGTTATATATGCAACTTTGTTGCTTCAGTATTCTGAGACTGCTGTTGTACCACGTGCATCTATTTTGGCAACAGAAGTGGAGTGGCTAAAATCCATCAAGGCAGATTTTGTGGTAAAAGAATTGCTTCTCTTTTTTCATCAATGACAAATTAAAAGTACTTTGCTGGCCTTCTTTTAACTCAATGAGTTTAATTAGTCACTGGTGTTAAATAGATATGGGAAAGTAAAACTGAATAGATTAAGAATTTTGAAAGTAAAACTGAATAGAATAAGAATTTTGAAAGGTATTGTTTTCTTTCGGAAGCTTAGCTAAGTTCATAACGACTTTGTCTTAGCACTACTTTTGTGACGTAATCGCTCTTGTAGAATAAGTATGTAGGAAGTTATCATTTCTTTCTTTCGGAAGCTTGGCTTAGGAAATATATGACCGTGTTTTAGCAGTGTAATTTTGTCCACTGCTCTCCGAATTACCAATATAAATCTGTTTGTTCATAGTTAAACCAGCAATTAAGAGAGGGAATTTTTTTCTCTGATCTCCAAAAATGTGATTTTTGGCTTTTCTCGTTATGCCTCTCCAAGGGATTGGAGGAACTATATGATGTTTATGTCTATGTATTCTGGATACAGGTATCAGATGTTGTTCCAGTTGCTTGCAGGGCCGCAGCTGATGCTGGAATTCCATCTGTTTGTATCACCAACTTCAGGTTTTCACGTCTAACTCCCTTTTTACTTCATATCTTCTTTGTCCTCTATTTTTTGGGTGAAATGAGAGTGTGTATAATGATACAAAAATGTTTAGGTAAATAAAGCTCAAGTGAAATACGCCACATGCTTCTTTGATTTGAGGTTTAGAACGGGACACCCAGATTATACTTCTGATCCTTTTTAAGTCCTGAAAACTATTTTATATATTTTGGATTAATCTTTGTACACTGTTGCACAACATGATGCTATTATTTGTGATGATTCTTGGCGATGAATAGACTATGTCCTTTTGTTGGTTGTCATTATATTCGTCAGTAGATCAAGGTTAAACAAATATCCCTTACATACCTGCCATTATTTTTTCCGTGTAGCTGGGACTTCATCTACGCAGAGTATGTAATGGCAGCTGGAAATCATCATAGATCAATAGTGTGGCAGGTGAGATCAGAGAGCTTAATCATATCCTGCTAATGTTCAATTTTTAGCTTGATAATGCATTATGATAACTTTCCCACCGTTAACTTTGTCATGCTTGCTGATTAATTGTGAGATGTGAACCTTGTCCAAGTTTTACCTACAGTTTGTTTCAGTTTAATTATATTTTTCCAAAATTGTGATCTCTGTTCTTTTGGTGGCTTTATGTCTAATGCAGATTGCAGAGGACTATTCTCATTGTGAATTTCTTATTCGACTGCCAGGATACTGTCCAAGTATGTTGGTGTGCTGCATACCAAAAAGTTGTTATATATGTTTTTTCTTGTTCTTCATCAACAATAGGTCAATTGCTTAATTACTGCAGTGCCTGCTTTTCGTGATATAATTGATGTGCCATTGGTTGTAAGGAGATTGCACCAGTCTCGTAAAGAGGTCAGATAACATAATGTTCAGTCTTTATTTGGAAGAGCTAGAATAATTGGAAGAATATGTTTCTAAAGACATTAGTTTATTGTCACTATTGTAGGTGCGGAAAGAACTTGGAATTGGGGAGGATGTGAAGGTTGTTATCCTGAATTTTGGTGGACAGGTGAGTCTACGGATCTCTTTGACTAGGTCATCTAGTAAATATGTCAAAAGCATTAAAAATTTGTCTAGAAACTTTGGCTGCAGACTGAATTTAGTTGCTAGCTTTGCTTCCCTTTTCTCCTTGACAATTTTCCAAGTTATCTTATCATGTTCTTGTTTGTTTTTCCTTAATCAGTTGGACTCTCGTATTTAATTTAAATTTTGATATTGAAGAGTGGTTCAACCATGATTGGTTCAGTCCGTGATCTTGGTACTTTATAGTAATCGATATTGATTTGCTAATTTCAAAATTTAGTAATATAGTTTGATTGATAGGAGGTAAACAAAGAGTAGTTTATCAATATTTCCATTATACCCATTCCACAAAAAAAAAAGCACATACAACAAGTAGAGTTGTCAATAACAAGATGATCCTAAAACATTTTCAGGTTGACGGAAAACTTAATAATAACTTGTGAATGAAACATACTCCCTCTTTCCCATTTGATGTTTGACTAGTTTCAGATATTAGTTTGACTAGAGTATTAGAAGCAGTAGTGGAAGAAAATGTTACAACAATAGTTAAAAAGTTAATAACATTAATTATTAATCTGGTTAGTTAATTGTACTTGAGTTGTTGTGGAAGTTGTATAAAAATGATATAATTAATGCAATGGTATGAAATAACTTGAGATATATCCCAAAACAGGAACAGTGTTGTATAAATTGGGAAAGTTTGTCTTGTCCATTCTTTTTCAGTTCATTACCACTCACGATAAAATGGGTAGTTTTGGAGTAAACAAGATCTTATTTTCAGCATCTCAAAAGTGTGAGCGAAAGAAAAAACATCTAGGACAGAGGGTATATCAATTTGGTCATTCGATATTGTCTTACACATCTTCTTCTCACTAATAGAAATATCCTATAATTAACATATCAGTACTAGAATAATGCTCCTATTTTCATTTGCAGCCTGCAGGTTGGAAGTTGAAGGAGGAATACTTGCCAACTGGTTGGTTGTGTCTGGTATGTGATCTCTTGAACTTTTAAGCACACGTATTATTTCCTTACACGATTTAATTTGACGTCTTTCCTGTCTGTATTCAGGTTTGTGGTGCCTCTGAGAGCGAGAAGCTACCTCCAAATTTTTTAAAGCTTGCAAAAGATGCATATACCCCGGATCTAATGGCAGCATCAGACTGCATGCTAGGTTAGTTGCATGTTGCATCACTGAAATGCCCAGTAGAAAATTAAGCTGTTCCAATAAAGCCTTCTGAATATTCTTCTGTTCCAGGAAAAATTGGATATGGTACCGTCAGTGAGGCCCTGGCGTACAAGTTACCATTTGTATTTGTCCGTAGAGACTATTTTAATGAAGAACCGTTTCTCAGAAATATGCTTGAGGTAGAGTATATTAGCACAAGCTTCTTTCTTTGGTTATTTTTCTTTATTACCTCAAGGTTTGGTAAACATACTGTAATTAAAGCCTATAATTTTAATTAGTACTATCAAGGTGGTGTTGAGATGATCAGAAGGGATTTGCTTACTGGACATTGGAGACCTTACCTGGAACGTGCAATGACTCTGAATCCATGCTATGAAGGAGGAATTAATGGTGGTGAAGTTGCAGCTCGCATTTTACAGGATACAGCTTATGGTAAAAATTACACACTAGACAAGGTAGAGTTGTATTCACTAAAAAAAATTATTCCTCATCTTGTCTATTTTGATTAAGAATTATCCATGAGCTAAACTAATAAATTTGTAAATTGTACCCAGTTATATACTAAGATTTGCTATTATATAACTTTTAGCTGAGTGGGCCAAGGAGACTGCGTGATGCCATAGTTCTTGGATATCAGTTGCAAAGAGTTCCCGGAAGAGATCTCTGTATTCCAGATTGGTATGCAAATGCAGAAAGTGAACTTGGTCTTCGTACAGGATCACCTACTGCTGTAACAGCTGAAAACAACTCTCTAGCAGACTCGTAATTCTTCTTTCATCCCATTAGTTCAGCATTTAACAGAATAACTTCTGAGTGTTAATAGGGGTTAATGTTTTTTATTTTCTTCTCTTAGATTTTCTCAAGACTTTGAGATTCTCCATGGAGACTTTCTTGGTCTGTCAGATACCTTGAGTTTCTTGAAGAGCTTGGCAGGATTGGATGCATTGGTTGATTCCCCAACAAAAACAGGAAAGCACACCATTAGGGAGCAGAAAGCTGCCGCTGGTCTCTTCAATTGGGAGGTCTTCTTCATTTCATGCCAAACTCTCTTATGTAATTTTATTTGTCACCCCAGCTTCTCTACCTTCATAAGGTAGGGGCAAGGTCTACTCACACACCACCCTCCCCCCCCACTTGTGGGATTACACTGAGTTTGTTGTTGTTTGACTAACCCTGCAACTTGTCACCCCAGCTCCTCATCCTCACTTCCATTAAATCTACTGCACCTATCAATACCTTAAAGAGTTTAAGTTATATACCGTCAATATAATGAATTTTACACCAACTAGTGATCTGTACTTGTTGTAGCAGGTAAGCTGTCTTGCTTTCAGGATTTCAAATCCCACATTCTAAGAGACTTACCTGTAGATAATTTTTTACACTCAACAGTGTGTATACCTTAAACTCACCTCAAAATGGAAATACTAACACCAAAGAGGGAAGTAAACGAGAAGAAATGAGAAAGGGGATAAACAACAGAATAGAGGGAGAGAGAGAGAGAGAGGGATGATCCACGTAGCATCATATAATGGTCTATTCACACCCATTGAATAAGGACCTTTTCAGACTACCAACTGCAGAGGCAGACAATATTGGGCAACCAGTGGCAAGAACAGTCAATGGGAGGTACTAAAGAATAAAACAGCGTGATGATTTAAAACTTGGGTTCTAATACCAAGGTTGATGTAGCAACAAAAGGGAGAAGACTAAAAGTCAAGGGGGGAAATTTAATAAATAGAGAATTCAAACTCAGAACTCATGGAAGTAGTATAACTTTCCCTCTTAGCTAAAAAGATAGTACTAGTAGTTCTTATCTCTAACTAAAAGATAAGATGGTCTCTTTTTGGTTGAAAAATCTCTATGTAACAGAAAGATAATGATAGTACCGTCCTTTTTAGCTACATCAGGAAGTTGAAAATGATTTTAATTTTGGTATCATGTTTCATTCCCCTTTTTTTGGAGAATGAATAAGCTAATGTAATCATTTTACTGTCATTAGCATATTCCTTTTATCTCGATGCATCCTTGGTCCACTAAAAGTTGCTTCATCTCTGGAATCTCGAAATTTGTCTTAAAATCTATTTTATGGGGAAGAGAGGATCTTCTTGTGTGCACTAAGCATGTCCGTGATATAGTGTGTTTCCTTCTGGAAATACTTCAGTCACTGTTCCCTTAGTTTCTTCTTAATATTTAAAGGTGACTTCCCTTAGTTTCTTTTTAATCTTTAAAGGTGACTTTTCCTAATCTTGTTGAAGGTTTCTGTCATACCTGGCTTACTCGCCTAAACTTTCTATATATAGGAAGACATTTTTGTTGCAAGAGCACCTGGAAGGCTAGATGTCATGGGTGGAATTGCTGACTATTCTGGAAGTCTTGTTTTACAGGTATCCTATTCACTTCTTTTAATTCTTTGTGTGATGCCTATTTTTGTTTGTTAGACCGAGTGTCGCCTCAATACATCCAAACTTGTCTGATGGATAGGTTCTAGTTCTTAGCTTCTCTATCTAAAGCATGGTCTCGGAAATGGGCCAAGCATGTAGCTTGAGCTAAGATTTCTCTATGGCTGTCTAATTCAGCTTTGAATTTGTATATGGTTGCTAATTCATTGACCACTTAGTATCATTACTTTCTCCTTTTCGGTGTTATATAGCATTTAACAATTTCCTTGCATAAACACATGCCAGAATAGTCCACAGCTGTCTATGCACTATGCATGTGGCTGTTGTGGTTATACAAACATGTTAATTGTACATATTAATGCTCAATTTCTTGACTTCTTCGACCTTGTTACTCCACAACTGAGACATTCCAATTTTCTTTGTTTGCCTACCTGTTGTCTATTTAATGTTATCTCGTTATTTTTTTTCATATGCATACTTATTGAAGGGTCATTATTTGCTTTTACTTGGCATGTGTGCTTGCTGAAAAGGCTTGAATTGTTAAGGGAGGTTCGGTGAAGTTTAAAGACTAATGTTTTTGTTGTTCACTTAATGTTGTTGCTGCAGATGCCAATTAGAGAAGCCTGTCATGTTGCTGTTCAAAAGATTCACCCCAGCAAACAGAGGCTTTGGAAGCATGCTCTGGCAAGGCAGCAGGACAAAGGACAAGGACCCACCCCTGTGCTTCAAATTGTATGAATTTCTCACTGTAGTTACTTCTTTGAAGTATATGATTAGTGTTGAAGCTGGTTTCTAGAAACAGTTGGCTGTTCTCGTCTATTTTAACTTCAATTAAAGGGACCGAGTCGTGTGTGCAATTTTGGGGTGTACTAGAATCTCTCACACTTACAGACACGCGAAGAAATTGCATCTCTCTTTTTGAAATGTAGTACAGATTCTTCAGAAGTGATTGTTTTGGTCTGTTTCGATGTCGAACTGAGTAGCAAACTAGCTGTTTCAAGTTCTCAGTATCAGAAATCTGAACAATTGCAATACTCTAGCTGTTTTGACTGCAATCATTACCATTCTCTTGAAGCTTTACCAATTTGCGCCACAATAGGTGTCATATGGTTCAGAACTGAGCAACCGTGGTCCAACATTTGACATGGACTTATCCGACTTCCTGGAAGGGGATGAACCCATAACTTATGAGAAAGCAAGGCAGTATTTTGCCCGAGATCCTTCCCAAAGGTTTATCATTCTCCCATTCTACATTTTCCCTACTTGAATGTCTGTTATACTAACTTCAATCCAATTTTAGATGGGCTGCATATGTTGCTGGCACAGTTCTAGTTTTGATGAAGGAGCTTGGCATACGCTTTGAGAATAGTATCAGTTTGCTGGTCAGTCCAACTCCATTACTCATTGCCTTGTTTTCTTTTATTCTGTCTATATATCTATTACTTGAATAACTGAAATTACAGGCAACGGTTCTACGTTTCTCTTCTATGCACTGCCATTCAATGGTGATACAATCAATTGCCTTGGTTTACTCCATGTATTCCTTTTAATGTAGCATACTGTTAGTTTGATTTTTGCTAAAACCTCATTACAATAGGTAACATCTCCCTTAACATCCTGATAGCATGAGCTGCTTACATACACTAGTCTCCATTTCATGTGAACATAAATTTCATCCTAATGATTATACCACACCATAATATCCACCCATATGTCATAGATCTCACAGTTACGCATAATATTTCCTTCTGATCTGTCAAACCCTCTGATGGTGGTTGCCTCAATGGGCATTGCATTGGCAAAGTAGCTTTGGCAGTGTAGAGGTTGGTAGACTACCTAGCTACTAATATAGGTATTTTGTTCTGTTTCATTCACTTTTACGCGGATAATGGTGACTACCCTTTTTTAATGACGTAATATATGGTTTTCCAACGAATGTCACCCTATACCTTTACAGAAAAATCTAATTAAGGGAGATGAGTGTAATATCATTAACCACAAGAGAGGTTAGTATTATGATGTGATCACATGAAAGCCAAGGGGAGGTCTTTGAAATTATCTCTTACATTTATGATTTAATAATTGGTGTCTTTCTATTATCAGATTTGAAGTTCTCAAATTGCACAATTGAACAAGCAAAGTTTAAATAATCTATGATGATGCTCCTTTATGAACTTGCAGGTCTCTTCTGCTGTCCCAGAAGGAAAGGGTGTGTCATCCTCTGCATCTGTGGAGGTTGCTAGCATGTCTGCCATTGCTGCTTCTCATGGTAGTTACTCTTTCCATTTAATTTGTATAACTATGCACATGTTATAATGAAATATGTACTTATTTGTCGAGAAGAATCATGTAAAGTAGACCATAGCAATGCTAACTTGTACTGGGTAAGAGTGTGTGCACGCACACACATGGACGGTCTACTCCCCCCTTGGTTTAGGTGCACAATATGAAATGATAGTAAAATAGGAAGGAACTGACGACAGGGAGGGGGGAGTTTGTAAACATCTCAGGCATGAACAAAGGTTACTTCATCTCAACAGGAGTTCACCAAGTCCAAGGAATGGCCCAACTAAGACTAGAAAGTGTCCATTTGTGTCAATGAAACACTACTCATGGTCGTCTATGTTAGTAATAGCCATAACGACTTCGAGTGCAGCTAAAGTTGTATCTCCAAGAACTGGAGTATAAAAATGACAGGATTAATTGTCAAGTGATACACATTGTTGCTGACAGCCTGCTAATAATTTTTTGTGTGAAGCATGAAAGCATTCATGAAGCCTGGTTGACATCCTCAGGGGCAAAAATCTAGTTCATATAAAATGCTTCTGAAAGTTTAGAGCAATCAATGCACTTAACATAGTGTACATTAAGATGTCTCATTTCTTTTTACCCCTTTTTTCCCTCACAGCTCTAGTCGCATGCTGATGATGTTACTCCAAACTATCTTTTCTTATGCTTGATTCTGAGTAACTAATTCCCTTAATTCCTTGTTTCTTTCATTTGCCTTAAAGTCATTCTGTAGACATAGCCTTTTAGATTTTTCTTGGAACTTTATGAGGTTCTCTCTTAAATCTTCATCAGTTTACAACTTCATCAAAAGAAAAATCATCAGCTTACAATTTTATATTGGCCAAGGGTGTGGTTGTCAATATAAGTTAACGTGAAAGAGAAACAAAGAGAGAAGAAAGTTGCAGTAATTACAAATACAATAATGGCCCTAATGACTAGTGACTAGGCAATTGTTGAGCGAAACATACAAAATCATGAACTTGGTCATGAAAATCTGAACAACCTGGAAAAGAAAATTTTAATTAATTCTTGTCTGTCCCTGAAAGATTAATGTGATACTGCCTTCCTATTTTCATGACAAAATATCATGAGTTCGGTAAAGGACATCTACCTGGACCACCCCTACCAAAATAACCAGGGAACTACTCTCATTAGGAAAAGGTGTGACTGGTCCCGTATTATCTCTTCTTTTTGCATGCCTTTGTTTAGGCTTCCTAAAAGAAGATATTAAAGTTTTCTTTGGTCCAACGATGTATAAGCTCCCCGCTTAATTGATCCATAGTAATTTGAACACTTTCTTGATATTACCCCATAATCTTGCGTTCTTGCTTTCCAGGGTTGAATATTATCCCAAGGGAGCTTGCATTATTGTGCCAAAAGGTATTATTTCTCTAGGTCTTCCAATTGATAATTTTTATCTTCCAATGGTTTGATGTTCGCTAGTAGTGCAGTACCTGATTAATCAGTCTGTTGATGATAGGTAGAAAATCATGTAGTTGGAGCCCCATGTGGTGTAATGGATCAGATGACTTCTGCATGTGGTGAAGCCAACAAACTTCTAGCAATGATTTGTCAGGTACTGACCCAATAAATTGACAAAATTTTACTGAATTAGTGTTTATCGAATGACTTAGATTAGTTCCCTATTATTGCAGCCTGCCGAGGTGTTAGGTCTAGTGGATATCCCTGGTCATATAAGAGTATGGGGGATTGATTCAGGAATAAGGCACAGGTATCAGTTTTAATATTTTCTGTACCTTTTTTACCCTCTTTAGAAGAAAAACAACCTTGCTTGTCTAGCTTCAGGGATCTGATTAATGGATGCCAAGCTAACATGCTTTGCACTTTTTGCCAAAGCTGATTTAATTTGAGCTCATGCAGTATTTTCTTGCACTAAAGATGCATGCTCCATTGAACTTCATTGTCGAAATTTCGAATTCCCCAAAATCAGTTTCTATGTATCTGATTTGGTTAAAGCCCTTCATGTCTTCCATGATTGAGTGATAATCATCTTTAAGTTCCAGAACGAAAACCCAATCAGTTGGAAAATAAAAGGCCGGTTAGTCCAATTTTGTCATCGAAACATTAGGAAAATACTGCATCTGTGAAACATTAATAGGGAAAAGATGATCAAAACACTGGATTGAAACTGATATGAGAATTATAGTAGAAAGGATACAAAAATAAAATAAGCAATACAAGATATTTGACCTGGTCTGCGTGTGCTGACACCTCCAAAAAGAGTGGATGAATATTCCCATTCCTTCGAAGGATACCAACCCTCTCAATCTCACAGTACATTGTTTTCTGGTAATCTCTTTTAATATTTGATAAAATTGAACCATCAAACTGCCACAGCTCCAGGAAAGCTTGTAAATCTTTAGGATTGCTTTTGAAATATTGAATTTCAGTGCAAATGCAAGTCACATTAACGTAATATAAAATTCCTAAGAAAGAAACCAAATCTTCACTGTGGCTGCATGCGATGGAGAAGATTGAGGAAACTTTGTACTGCTTCAAGAATAGCTACAGGAAAAAGCATTGATACTAAATGCATTGACTAGTTACTAGCTCTTTCTTAAGCTTCATTGATTTGACATATTTAGCATAAACCAGTTACTTTATGTTTTGTTGATGTGCAAAACATAAATATGCACTTTCTCCTTCTCCATCCATGTTTTAAGATTTACCCACCACTGTGCAGTGTTGGAGGTGCAGATTATGGATCTGTGAGGATTGGTGCCTTTATGGGCCGAGAGATTGTCAAGTCTATTGCGTCAACACTATTGTCACAGTCCTTGTCAACCAATGGCAGATACCCTGATGATTCAGAGGAAGGTGGTGTCGAACTACTAGAAGCTGAAGCTTCATTAGATTACTTATGCAACCTTTCACCGCACAGGTAAAATAATGACACTGGTAGTGCTAGAAGAAGAAGGGAGCATTTTTCATTTCCATTCTGATTGTTATTAGTTCTTTCTCAATCAATGCATGTGATCTCTCCTCTCTTTCCTGTTTTCCTCTGCACTATTGGCTGTTTTCACTTCTTTTTGCTTAAATGTTATTCATCTGTAACAGTCAACAAGCTTTTAGATTGTGCTATCATGCCCCACACACCCTGGGCCAATTTTTACCATACATGACTCCCTTTCTCCTCCCATTCAAATTCCTTTCTTGGTCAAAAAGAAAAACATGTTCTCCTTGTCCTCCACAATGAATTCATCCATACTTTAACTATGGTGAAAAAAAAATAAAAGATAGATTGTTGACACAAATAACAATAAGAGCATCATGTCTTGGGGATGCTTGGCTTGTTTGTGGCTGTTCCAATCAGATCGATCTCTTGGGTTGTATAATTCATAAATGGTATTGCTATTGTAGATACGAGGCTATGTATGCCAAGATGCTTCCTGATTCTTTAATTGGTGAGTCATTTGTTGGAAAGTACTCTGACCACTGTGATCCGGTAACGACAATTGACAAAACACGTAATTATGGGGTCAGAGCAGCTGCCAGACACCCTATTTACGAGAACTTCCGTGTGAAGGTTAGTTTTCTTGAAGTGGCCAATTTGTGATTGACATATTTGAAGCAATTTTTTTTTCTTCACATCCTATCTACAGTTTTACTACTATTTATTTCTTGTATAATTGAATGTCTTTAGATTATGGTGTCCTGGTTTCTGGACGTTCATAGGATTTTACAGATTATGGAAATGATGACCAATTTATATTGTCTCCATAGTTGATGGAGGAGGACATTGTCCCGAGTCTAGGTGATTCATATCTTTAGGGGAAAGAAGTAATTGAGTGGTTTGAACTTTTGTCTCATTACAATTTGCAAGTGTTACTGCACCTCTGAAACATAATAGGAAATGCAAAGCCTTGATTGCCCATTATTTCTTAAAGAAAAAGATAGAAGCTACAACAAACAAGCAACCAAAACACAATATAAACAAACTTAAGCTAGACATCAACGTTACAAGATGGAGAGCTGATTACATTATTGCCAAGAAATTGAAGACTTAAAAAATAAAGCAAAACATTGCAGAAGAACGAAGAATAAAAAAGATAGAACGACTTTCAAAACTGGATTTTTTTAGAGATGTCTGAGCCAGGAAATCTGTTAGAAGAACATTCAAGGAAGAAGACAATTATACAGGGAGAACTGGCTCCCTAGACAAGATATACTTGGATACAGAGGTGCAAATGCTTATTGCTTCAACGTGAGGACAAGAACACAAGGAAATACTCGTCATCAGCACTTGTGGGTTTGCTAAGTTTAATGATACCCNNNNCCCCCCCCCCCCCCCCCCCAAAAAAAAAAAAAAAAGAAGAGAAAAGCTAGGAATCACTGTTTGGACCTGAAAAGATCAAGGAAATTGCCAGTTTGTGTGGACTTCTGTGAGACTTGGCATATGCAATGGAATGAGAGAGATATTTTAATGTTAAACAAGATTTAAAATACTTATCAACTTAATGTGCAGAATATATGTGATATGAGTGATGCTTTGAAATATTGATGACAGGCCTTTAAAGCGCTGCTAACATCTGCGACTTCAGATGATCAAATGACCGCTCTTGGAGAACTATTGTATCAGGTATCTGGATATATAACCCATCTTGTATTTCCCTTTTTTAGTTTCAGTATTCCAGTTTCTGCCCTGTCAATGCTCTGGGATAACATGTTGAGCTGGGGTTCAAAGGCAAGAGCAATCATAATTAGCTTTTCTTTATTACTGATTTTCTCCTTGTATTTTCGAAAAGAAGCAATTCTGAAGGAAGAATTATAGTAAGGTTACAATCAAAATTGGTATTTTCTTGTTGTAAGAAAGATTAATCTCCTAATCAATAAGTCTCATTGAAGGATTGCTTGAAGGCTATTCTTGGCAACAATCTTATAGCGTTAATATGTAGAGAACCTCAGATCCTCAATTAAGCCAGAGGGACAACAAATTGAATCAAATACAGAAAGCTTGTTCTGAAACTAATACTTATCTTTTTTTGGTTTACTTATAATACAGAAACTCCTGATTTGCTGTTTAATGATCCTCCCAATTTACAAAGGATCAAAGATATTCAAAGCTCATATTTTTATACGAATCGGACATATCACTGTAAATTTATGTCTTTCTATTGCACTTTATTTGCAGTGCCACTACAGTTACAGTGATTGTGGACTAGGTTCGGATGGAACAAATAGGCTCGTCCAACTAGTTCAAGAAATGCAGCACAGTAAAGCATCAAAATCTGGAGAAGGGACATTGTATGGTGCAAAAATTACAGGCGGAGGATCTGGTGGAACTGTGTGTGTAATTGGCAGGAATTCGCTTAAGAGCAGTGAACAAATTCTCGAGGTAATTTCCCTCCCTTTTAATGGCATGTCCATTCAAAGTTACTCCATATTTTGGATAACCATTACTATTCCACCTAATTCAAGAAAAGGATCACCTTCCATACGTACTGAACACTTGTAGAAACAGTAAGTTGGAAAGGTAGTTTTGTAACACAAAAGATGTATTCTTTGTAACGCGACGAATTGAAAATGTGTTATTTCTTCTGCTGATTGAACCTTTACTGTGTAAATTTTTGGAACTCTCCTATTGATGATATAGATTTAGCATAACATCAAGGCTTTTTTTTTTTGCCAACTATTTTGGATGTGCAGATACAACGCAGATATAAAGCTGCAACAGGATATTTGCCTATTCTTTTTGAAGGCTCATCTCCTGGCGCTGGAAGGTTCGGCTATCTAAAAATTCGTCGTCGCAACCCTCCCAAGCAGAATTAAATTCTGCAAATTAGATTTCAGGACTTGAAAAAAAAAGAGTAACATCATTAGTAGAATTCCACTGTGTTAAACTTTCTATTCTGGACTTTCACATATATAATCTGAATTTCCACTATATCTTCAATAAAATGCATTATGGTGAAAAGTCTGTTGAACTTTTGTGTGATGTTTTTTAATTATAAGTGTTTGTTTTGAAGATGTGATGCTAAGTATTCTCTCTAGTTGCTCTTTTAAATGCTAGCTAGAGAGGAGACTATCAATGTGGAAACATGTTTCTCTTCATTTTCCTCATTCTCAAGGAACTTATTTTTCTCGAGAAAATATTTTTCAAAAATTGTGATTGAAACATGAAAAAGTTGGAACTGACGACAAGGGGTAAATTTGACCCCAACTATTACTCCCTCCGTCTCATATTATAAGTCACCTTTTCCATTTGCACTTGCATTAAGAAATAAGGTAATTTTACCCTTATGCCCTTATTTAATATTTGCTTATGACAACTTTGTAATAAATGATGAGATGTTAAATTTCAAAAATATAAATGCATTTGGATGACTATTTAAATTTTACTTTTTGGAGCCAAGTTTTTTCACCAATTGATCCAAAAAAAAAAAAATTAAAAATCAAGTTTTTCCCACCTCAATTTTCTTATATATTTTGTGTAAAATGTTTTTTTATATTTTTATATATAAATTCTTAAAGCAAACATGACAACATCACAAAATATTCAAATTTCATTACTTCTAATTGATCTAAATTTTCCTGCTGAATCTGATGTTATTGATAATGAAATTAGACGACAAATGAATAGTTCGGCAAATCATTTGTTTTTTTGTTTAAATGGTGCATAACTCCTTTATTTGGATCTTGATTTTTCTCAATTTGGCCTTCACATATTTTGGTTGAGTCTTCTATTTTTACATCCTTTGAACTTTTTGAAATGTCATCTTCCTTGATAAAATTTGTTGAAGCTTCAACTTTCATGATTATTTTTGAATTTTTTTTCATCTTTTATTTTAAATTTGTTTGTTGGTATTTTTTTTCAAAATCAGATTTTATAGATTAAGTAGTGAACAAAGAAAGTAGTTAATTAATGAATGAAGTACTCTCCCAATAAAATTAATTACTTGTAGATTTTCTAGGTTAATTAAAGTAAAAACATTTTCAAGATAAATTAATTAATCAATCAAGGGTATAATGGGCAAAATATGGTAATTTATGCATAAATTTTATAAAATGACATATATTGTGGTCTAGCTATTTTTAGAAAAGGGTGACTTATAATATGGGATGGAGGGAGTAACAGATTGCAAATTTAGACTGTTTCCCTTTTTTCAAAGCTAAAAAGGAGAAATGTATATCATAAAGATGTGGCACATATAACATTAACCAAGGGAGGGAAAAAAGGAAAATGACAAATTTTAAAAGCCAAGAATTTAGAAGAAAAGAAATGGTAAATGTGATCAGTCACATGTTTATTATAGACTGTACAAGCACAAATAACACCAATTTTGTTTGAAATTTCTGTGTATACTGACTGAAATTTTCACAAGATTAATTGCTGTCACTTCCTGTCCCAGAAGGAAAAGGCAAGGGAAACCACTGCCAACAGAAGTAATAAAGTAACAGTACTTATGCAGCCCAAACTGAATTACATGTTGAAGCAACTCCATCGCCTATAGTAGGATTTATATGCTGCCACTTTGGTTAGGTTGCTCCAGTTCTTCCAGAAACTCCATTGTCATTTTCATGAAGTTTTGCTTGTGCAATCGTTCCCATTCCTTTCAAGGCATTTTTCATATAAGTACGAGAACTAGCTTTTACAGGATCATAGTTAAGAAGAGAAGCAACTGATACAAGATCTCATATTACCTCAAAGTCCCATTCCCCAAACAAATTTGGGTCACTCTGGTCAGCCCAAATATATGCTTCAACCATTAATGTATCGGAACTGTCCTGCAAAGCCAATGGACATCTCTTGTGAACCAGATAAATACATTACAAATGGGCAACTGATTTCAACATGCCTGACATAATGTTGTTCCAAAGACAAACTAGATATTGGAATCAAACTGATGAGTAAATACCCAGAAGTGCCAAAATTATCTGACATAGGTGGGAGCACTGGATGAAGCAAACCTAGCTATTCCAGTCCATTTATGCCAACCATGATGTTCTTAAACAAACTAAAAAGCAATAGGCAAGGATATCACTATGACTAGCTGGTTGTACCTATGAAGTTGTAATCATCTATAGTCGATAATAAAGACCTAAAAACTTCCACCTCCCAAGCACACTAGACTTCTGCCTCCTAGTCAACGAAGAAACATTTAAACAAAAAGATAAACATGGATGAAGGTATAACTACTCAAAGGGCACTCAAGCATTCTGAGATTTGCCACTGCTTTAACAAGAACAATTTCAGTGTATCAATACCATCAGGGAAACATCAACAGTTTTCCTTTCATACTCAACGTCCTCAAATTTATCCAAGATATCCAATTCCGGAACAGTGATGCCTGAAAGAACCTGCATTTTGTCAAAACAAACATTAGAGATCAGTAAGAGGGTCAGATCTTACATTTCCCGTTAAGATCTCAATGAGAAGGGATTGCAAGCAGCAGTTGTTCTTACTCCTACTTTTTAATTGCATAGTACATGGATTGATCTGAAGTTCCTGGACCTCAATATTGGAGGTCACTCACATTTATGCATCAAATCTTCAATTTTATGTGAATGGACTAGGATGTAAGCTATGCTCTGAGTGACCTTCAGCAGCCATATATGTAATGTTATTGGGAGAACTAAATCAATAGTGTGGCGCTGATTCCACATTTAACAACAGAATTATGGTGAAAGTTATGTCCTTTTAAGTAAACTTAACTTCCCCAATGCCAATCAATCAATTCAGTTTTGGTTAATCTCACTTGAGTCTGTTACTAATTTCAAATCAATGCTTCATTCAGTTTTTTTTACCTTTTTATATGATTGATTCACCTAGCGTATGTTGGGACACTTTGTAATAAAGGCAGCAAAAGAGTCCCTGATAAAGAAAATTCTGTAGCAAATATCATCTGATAAACAGTAGGAAAAAAATTACAATGCTGCATTCATCAGATTTAAGTTCAAATGTTAGCTGAATGGCTAAGATGCTTGGAAGTAACTTTTAGATGATAATTAAGTGATTCATCATTTAGCATATCTGGAACAGCTATGACATAGTACTTTGATACATTGTAAATTCTCTTATGACAACAAGTGGAATATGTCAAACAAACCTTGCCATTAACTTTCTTGTTTTCTACAGGTAGAATGGCCGGATAAACACACCCTTTGATGCTAAACCTATGGCTGAAGCAAAGCAACAGAATCAGTGCGTAGAAAATCTATCACTCTATTTTACTTAAAGAAACAACAAAATCAACGAGCAAATTGGACGTAAACACACAAAAATAAAAAATAAAAAAACTCATTAACTAGTATTAGGAACTCCTAGTAAAGAACAAACAAAATGCAAAGTAAGATGTACTAATAAATGTTACAATTGTTAACATCTACAACATGATATTTTCAAGAATCACAACTAAGAATGTACGTTGAAACTTTGATTCTAAGAATGACGAAATTCGCATTAAAATCACAATTTTCTATCTGATTCATCTCAAAATGAAGAATATCCATACAAATTTTGAAGAAACTTTAACATATACTCATTATGTGTTTTCACTATCAGGTTTCTAATTTCAAAATAAAACCAATCCCAAATATCAACTGAAAATCAAATTTCAACATCATTTTACCCCCATAAGCTAAAAGGGTACACGAAAAATGTCACATTATTTGAACACTAATCATGATTCATTCACTAGAGCTCTGCAGATTCCCGAATTTCACTCTTTTAAGTCTTTTTATCCCAAAAGAAATAAAATATTTTACTGTATTTGACCACAAAAAGATAAGAAGACATTTATATATATATACAAGAAGAATGGAAAACAAGGAGTAAAGAAACGGACAAGTTGTGGAGAATCGCAGGTGAAGAAGGTGGGACCCGTTTGAGGAGAGCACGAACGACGTCGTCAGCTAAAAGACTGCCGTAGACGAAAACATTGAACAAGGATTGTGTATTACTGGCAGACGCCATTTTTTGGGATTCCAGGCAAAACGATGTTTTTGATTTCACAATTCTGACTTTTGTTTGAATCTACAACGTCACTTCATGTTTAGCTAATAATTGTGCTAAAGTATTGTAACGCCTCATGGTGCTTCGACCACAATGTGACTCTCACCCTTTCTGGTGCCCTTGATATCGGGTTTGGTTTAAAATGTCAAAATTTGAAGGTGCCTTGTGAAATTGGAATTTTGGAGAGAATTTCAAAGCTCTTTGTCGCTGTATAGTGTCATATATTTATAATTTGAATAGCAAATCTACAAGAAATTGTAGGATTTAGGGTACGGCTATTATGAAAAGATAGCGTAAATGATAAAATAGAATAATTAAATAATAAAAGAAGACAAAATGAGAAAACAATATTAAAGTAACAGCATGATCACATCAAATGGAACGCTACATAAATAAATTTTTTTTGGTCAAAGATAAATTTAAATGAGACAATCCAATAAAAATTTAAGTAATAATCAAAATAGATATTGTATTTAGTTTAGATTAATAATATAACACAATATAACATGTAGCGACCATCCAATCAAGGTATAGTATGGAGCATGTCTATGTGGATATATAAGTCACGTAAATTTGATAGGAGTGTAAAATAATTTTCTATAATTTTATTACTAAAAAGCACTTTGGCTAAAAGTAAAAGTTTTAATAATTCTACCAATAAATTTATATAATTCACTAATGATCAAGAAAAAATATTATAATTATTATTGACATCATTTTACGTTTATGTCCTCCAATTTTGGGTATGCACAAGTAGACACTTAAATTTGTATAAAGTTGAACAAATAGACACATGAGTCCTACATGACACAATACATGTAGGACACCACGTAGGATAAAAAATGACATGTAAGACATGTGTGTCTTTTTGTTCAACTTTATACAAATTTAAGTGTCTACTTGTGCAGATCCAAAGTTGAAAGGACATAAATGTGATTTGAAGCCAAGTTAAAGGGCATATCTATGCATTATGCCATTATTATTTGAGAAAGATAATAATATAAAAAATGGACATAATACATAAACATGACCCTTAACTTGGCTTCAGCAAATGACTATGCCCTCAAACTTTGAGTGTGCATAAGTAGACACTTAAAACTTATATAAAATTAAACAAGTAAACACACGTGTCCTACACAGCATAAACACGTAGGACACAAAATTGCAACGTAGGATGCCAAGTAGGATGAATGTGTCTATTTGTTCAATTTTATACAAGTTTAAGTGCCTACTTGTGCACCTAAAGTTAAAGGTCATAGTTGCCAACTGATGACAAATTAAGGGCATGATTATATATTATGCCTAAAAAATGATAGTAAAAGAGAGAATTTTAAAAATGAAATCATCATTTATTTCATATTTCCACATTTCCTACTTCTTTTTCAGCTTAGCTAATATTTGAACTGAAATATTAATATATTTCATAGAAGTTGAAGGATAAAAAGTGTAAGAAAGCAATGATAAAAAATGAGAAAAGTTATCTCAGATCATAGTATAATGAAATATCTATCCTATTAATTTCAAGCATAATTATCTCAAAAGTTATTTTTATGAGTATCATTTTCTGATGAAAGTTGTTTTTATTATTATTTATATATTTTAGAAAAAATCATTATAACGTAAAAATATAATAGCAAAAGATATAAATGTTATTACATCAATAATAAAATATATATGAATTATATATAAAAATCTCTTAAAATAATAAAAATCAAATTTATGTACACTTTTATATTCGGGGTTTACATTTTCACATTTGAAACTTCCACTAAATTGCCTCATAAATCTATGTCTTTCATTTACGTTTCGAAGCATTTTTGGTACGCTCCATCCTAAAAGTATTTTTTTTTTTAAAAAGTCAAATAGTATCACATAAATTGAAACAAACTTTCATTTATATAAAAACAGAAATAATATATATTTATATTTGTTTGTTTTATTTTTTCGTCTCAATTTATTTATCTAAACTTTTTTTATATTTATTTTTAAAAAATAATTTTAAATTTTCACATTACCTGAAATCACAAAATTTAAAAGTTTTCTTTCTTTGGAAAAGTATATTTTTTTTATGGGATTGTCCAAAGGAACAAATTGAGATTGATTGTGTTTTACAGTGAAGAAGGAAGAGGTGAAAGATTAAATCTTAATTATCTACTGTTTGCATAGTTGTTAATTCAGTATTTAATTTAATTAATTAGATGTGAAGAACAAGGAGAAGAGCCGTCTCGAACTTTGTCCGGATTTACAAATCTTCCCTCAACTCCGCCCAAATCTACTCGTTAGTTCCCTTCTCTCTAATCTTTATTTTGATTTCTCAATTTTGTGTTCAATTCTTATGTGTTTTCCTGCTTTTGATTTCTGAATTTTCAGTATTTAGTAGTCTATTTATGAATATTGTGTATTTAGAAGAAGATGAAAGGTTTATCATGGTCATTTGTATTTGTAGTGGTTTCAATCGAACTGATTTCAATTTGGAGTTAAGATGGGCATTTTGAATTTCGGAGTTTTAAGATCTCTAATTATTACTATATTGTTTTGTCCAAGTGTGTTTGAAATGAATCAGAAAGTAAGGTTGATATGATCAGGGATTTGAGTTTGTTTATTTGCTTTTGTGTATTAGGTGCAATGGATTTTTATTTTTTGCTTATGGATTTGAAATACATGGGTTGAAATCTATCTATCAATTCACTTGTTGCACGAGGTTTAGTGTATAGGTGGAGGAGGGTAGAGGGGGTGTGCTCATTATCCGTGAGTGTCGAGCTGAGATAAGATATTTTGGTCATAAAGTAGTTCTCTTTAGGGCAGTTGGGGCAGTTATATTGTGCTGAATTTTCTGAAAACCAACATTGTGAAACGTTATGCTGTTTTTGGTGAACCAGCTGACGGATTTAACGCGATATATGACTGAAATGACTCCTGCTCTTTTGGGATCATATGTTATTTTTCTAACCATCTACCAGAGGAAATGTGCATTTCTTGAGTAGTATTTAAGTTCATCATTAGCCAACCTAGTAAGAGAAAGATCCTCTTGATCTTGTCATTTTATTTCACAGTTGAAGCAGGAACAGTGAAAGGGTGACGTCGTCTTCCCCCTTGTGGATAGATGTAGTTTCTTTGACTTTTACTGATATTACATGTCAAACTGTTATAAGCTTTAAAGATGCTTTAAGGCAAGAACCGGGAAGGTATAGAGAGCTGAGCACCGAAGTAAACTGGCTAAGCAATCGAGATCCATCCAGTAGGATTTCAGTTTTGCTGTTAGCTAGATGATATTTAACCCTGGTAGCTTCAGAACACACCAGAGGACTCTAACACACCTAAATCGAGTTAGTAAAATCTGTCACTTTATAAAAAAAAACACAAACACACAGATACAAATCGAGACTTATCATTTTGAAAACGGAAAAGAAAGAAGCACATCTAATTGAGAATCTGAGGCTTCCCAAAAGGTATTAGTATCATAGAAAATAAGAGTTTCAAGTAGGAAAAAGATGAGCTGTACTAGAGACCTACTCTTTAACAATTTTAGCCAGTTCACATAACTACATTGTTCAGAAGGCTGGCATCCTTTCGTTGTCATCAGTGAAAAGTAGAAGTGGACATAAGTGCTCACCTCGCAAGAGTCCTCTTGCAGCTCTTAGTTGAAGCGATTGATTTATCCATGAAAGCATTAAGTATCATGGCGTAACATTTGAAAATTAGAAATTCCCAATTTGCAGGATCATAGGTTTCTTTTTCTTTTTCGGATTTTGAGTTTGCAACTTGAAATATCTATTCCTTCCATTCCAAAATATTGATGGAGATTGAAGCATGATAGTCATACCATATAGTTTCCGACCTCAATTTGGATATCGATTCATTATTTAAAGTATCTTAGAAATTACAAAATATACTACAAGCACAAGTTTAATGATTATAGGTTTAGAACTTTTGAAAGATCATAGTCAAAGCAAGATCTGTTTTACGGTCTAATAGTAATGGTGTCGTATAATGCGGCAGAGGGAGAGTCGTTTTTGCTGACTCTTTTGTGTCACAGCATTCTGCTTTCTTTTCCCCAAGAATGTCTTCGGACAAGGTAAAACTGATTTTCCCAATTTCCACTCCTTTTGGGCACTCATGTTCCTCCCGGAGATCCAGCTCTTCCATCTTTTTAAAGCTACTTTTTTCAGAACCTCAACTTGATAGAATTCCACTATGGAGACCATCAGCCCAAGGAAGTTCCTTCACATGATAGAATTTCACCATAGAGTCCAAGGTATTTTCTCCACAACTTCTACCACAATCAGTATACTGCAACCCTCTTCCTTGAATCACGTAGTTTCAAATCTAAACTGGATTTTGCCTTTAAGTGCCTTCAGATTCCAACAAAATATGTGCATGCTTGTGTGCAAATTTATTTAGGCAAGATAGACACTTTTGGACATTCATCCCAGCCAGTAAACGTGATGCTTGAACCTGTAAAGTGTGGACAGTGAGCTGCCGTTAGACACTTTTGGACATTCATCCCAGCCAGTTAACGTGATGCTTGAACCTGTAAAGTGTGGACACTGGACAGTGAGCTGCCATTCTCTTCTCCAGGTGAAATTATCTCCCTTAAGATGGAAATTAATGAACTTCTGTCTGGAGGTAAGATCCAAAAATAGCTAATGTTCTCTTTAATATTCTTGCACTGGAAAATCTGGAACCATTGGTTCCTCTTCTGTGCATGAAAGTTTATACGGAACCTTCTGCATCAGAAAGTTCTTCACGTGAAGTAGTTGGAGAATGATCTTTAGGCATTCTTACCGCAATTTTCTTTTCAGGATGAATTCTTTTCCTTTTTCATCTTTTCCTTTCGTGATTCTTCAGTTGTATCTTTTCGCTAGATTGTTACTTGTTTGTATACGTCATTATTAAGATTTATATATGCTTTTGCCAAATTAGACGTTTGGCCAGAAGATTCTGATTTTCTACTTCTTAGTTCTAAGTGGTTTTGATGATAATAGTTCACTGCCTATGATTTTCCCATTATAAGTTCCACTTGGCTGTGTTTGTCTAAATGATATGTCATGCTTCTCTCTGTTTCAGCTAAAAGTGATGGGTATATACCTCAGTTCACCCAAAACAGAGAAATTCTCAGAAGATGGTGGGAATGATAGGGTAAAATATGGTTTATCATCAATGCAAGGATGGCGTGCAACAATGGAAGATGCTGTGAGTATCCCTGCCACTTACTTTAGTTATATGTTTTGTGATGTAATTTGTGGAATGGAAATAACTTGCTTGCTTTTATTTAATTTGATGACACAATATAAAAGAATAAATGTCCAAGAGAAAAACACACATACTATATTTTCACAGCTTTCTATCTGGGAAAAAGTATGGATTTTGGCTTGTCTAAACGGTTCGTAGGGCATGTGTTTAAGTTTATAGTTGCTTGTTCGCTTTCAGACTTGAGCAATGTGACTTGTTTAAACTTTTTTGACTTTTGTTTCTCTAGTCATTTCATCATTCTGAGCTGTAGAATTGGTTTATCTTCAGTGCTGACTGGTCTTCTCACGTGTGATATGAAGTTAAACTGATATATACTACCATGATCATCTAAGAGTCTTGACAAACTTGCCTTTGTTTTTGCCTACAGCTTCAGTATAAGACTAATAAAACGTTTACATAGTAGAAAGCTTTGGTACTGGAACTACACAATGTTCATTGTGCTTGTTAACGTTTCATCCTCATAATGATCTATCTGCAGTCCATCTCACGTGTCGGTTTAGACTCCTTCTCAAAAATATAAAAAAAAAAAAAGAATAAATAAGTCAAAGAAAGCTAGCAGAATCTTCCAGTGAAAGAGAATAGGCTCAAGTTATTTGATTAATTCTAGTCAAGGTAAAATTATCTTCAGTATTCTAAAATCGCACTACAGATAAGAGTTGGAACTGTTATCGACTCAGATTATGGTATTTGCTTTGTATCAGTTTAAATATTATATCATATTGTTCATGTTATTGTGGCCTTTGTATCTAATACATGCTTATAGTGGCCTTCAGTATCTAATACATGCTTATTGTGGCCTTCAGTATCTAATATATGCTTTTCATTGACATAGTTATCTGATACATGTTCTTAGTCTTTGTCTTATCATAGTGTTTTAGTTATCAATAATCCAACATGTATGAGTTAACATTTTGTCCCTTTCCTTTGTTTAGCATGCAGCAATACCTGATTTGGATACTTCAACATCCTTTTTTGGTGTCTACGATGGTCACGGAGGTATGTATGTTGTCAGTACATGGGTTATTATTGGGATGTTATACATTGTTGCTTGGAAAAACTTGTCTTTAGCTAACAGAGGAATATAATAAATTAAAACATGATTTGGTGCAGCTAAGGAAATTTTACCTGGAACACAGGCTTGTATTTTCATAATTTGTATTGTGTTCCTCCTTGTATTTACCTCTGGTGTAGGAACCTGTTTTCTTTTTTGAGCAGTAAGGAACTCTTAGGTATTGAGACTTGACAATAGCTCATATATGGATAGTTGAGCCATGAAATCATGGTTCTTATGCATCAAGCATTATATAGTGGGATGTGGTGACATTTTGCAATAGATATCTTTTACGTTCATTCAGGTCTATTTTTGTCAGTAAGGCCATGGTTTGAACTTGGCAGAAATACATTATCGTTTTAGTGCTTTTGTTATTAATTTTAAGAAAATTGCACTGTGTAATATTTGTGATAATGGTACCTTGCAACTTTTGAGTGATTATGTAGATCCCAAGTGACCCATGGTGGATTTCCGTTTAGAAGAAGTTGGTAATTTGCCAACTTCTTGTGTAGATCCTGTGATGATTCAACTTATGAAAGTAATAAAAGGTTTTTTTTCAGGACAACTTCGAGCAATCTGGGATCCTTGCTTGAAATAATGGTGTTTCGCTCAATACCAGGTTGATTAGTACAACTGAAGGGTTTTAATCCTATTGTTGGGCAATGAAACCTTTTCTCCCCGTTGTGCATTCTCTGACTGAGCTTTGGTCTTCTGCTGCCCAGCTCTCTCTCTCTCTCTCTCTCTCTCTCTCTTACTCACTCTCGTGAGCTTCTTTCTCCTCTGCTCTTCAATGTCTTGTTATATAGTTTCTATACGAAGAATTTCTCTATGATTTCAGTTCCTTCCTTCGGCGTTTGTCTTTGCCTGTTGAGCTTCAGCAAGATCTCTCTCTTTTTAATTTTATAAACTTCTGTTGGCTAAAGCATGACATGCATATGCTTCCTCGGAAAACTGTAACTCAAATGCGTTTACAACAGTAAGTGGCCAATCAAAGAGTGGATTGAGAACCATGAGGTCTCAGGTTTAATTCCAGTGTAGGCAGAAACACTAGATGATTTATTCCCATTTGTCCAAGCCTTGGTGGACAGAGTTACCCCATACTTGTGCTAGTGGGAGGTAGCAGAGGCCACATAGAATTAGTTGAGGTGCACACAAGCTAGCCCAGACACTATGTTTATTAAAAAAATTAGTAAGTAGCAAATCAATTTTTTGTGAGAAAAATAAATCTACAGTCATTTAAACACAACATGACAAAAGAAATATGGTTATTGGCTTATTGCTACATCTTAAACAGAAATTCACATGAAATAACTGCAAATAAGCTAAAAATAAACCTGAACAAATTGTAGCATGTGTCTCATGCTTAGCCAACAGAAGTTTTTGAATGAAAAAATGATTCTTGTTGGAGCTCGAAGGGAAAAGGCAGATGCTGTGAAAGGAACTGAAATCAGAGAGAAACTCTTTGTGAAGAAGCTAACCAACAAACATAACAGAAAAGAATTATTAAATTGTGTATTCTACATTATTGCATTGAGCCTATTTATATAATATACACTACAATCCTTTTCCATGTAGGACACTATATAAAATCCTAATCCTTTTTTAACACTCCCCTCAAGCTGGTGCATATAAGTCATATGTATCGACATTGTTACAGATGTAACTAATATGAAGACCAGTGAGGGATTTGGTGAAAATATCTAAAAGTTGATCACTTTACTTCACAAATTTTGTAACAGTATCTCCTGAGAGTAGCTTTTCTCTTATAAAGTGACAGTCAATCTCAATGTGCTTAGTCCTATCATGAGATACTGAATTTGTTGCAATATAAAGTGGCACTTGATTATTACACAAGTTTCATCTGACTGATTTCTCCAAAATTTTAATTCTCCGAGCAACTGTTTGATCCAACTGCTCACAAGTTGCTACAACTTTTGTTCGATATTTTGCTTTTGAACTTGATCAAGCAATCACATTCTGTTTCTTACTCTTCAAGGATGCCAAATTACTTCCTACTAAAACACAATATCTAGATGTAGAACGTCTATCAAATGGTGTTCCTGCCCAATCCGTGTCTGGATATCCAACGATCTGTTCATGGCCTCGATCCTCGAAGAGTAGTCCATTGCCTGGAGCTGACTTATCCTTTTTCATATAGGATACCTTTTACAATCTTAATCCTATTCTAACAATATTGAAGAGAAAGGGAGAGAGAAAACTGAAGAGCAAGTGAAAGAGATAGAAGGAAGAAGACCAAAGCGCAAACCACATAGCAGCAGAGCCAAAGGAAAAGGGTTCACAGCTTTATTAGTAGGATTAGCCAAACTGAGTATCTTACCATTGGGCAACGGAAACATGTGACTGCTTTCATTACTCTGTTGCTGAACTATGGGGTTTCAAAAGGTTTGAAGCTGACAATATGGACTGAGAATATTTTAGCAAACAATTGCGAGGAGTTTTTCCCAAAAATAATTCCTTCTTTATTATTTCTTAGAACAACATTAAATTCTGCCACATATGCTGCCATGCACAGCAGAAATGACAAGTTGATCTTTTTCCTTTCTTTCCCATTTCACTAACAACACCAATCAAATTCATCAAAACCATTGCTCCCTAGGCTTTGGTTCAGTGGTAAGAGCACCACATGTGATGTGTGGCTTTGGCGCATGTCACGAGTTCAAACCTTGCTATTACCATAGCCTTGTAATTCAGTGGGAATGGGTATAGGGGTGGGTCCATTATCTTCTGAGTTTCCAGTCATCCCTCAGTGAATTTCTTGGTTATAAAAAAAATCATCAAATTATTCTGCAAAAATGAACATTGAATTGCAATTTGTGCTTTCATTTTTGCTTTTTTCACTGTCCTCTTTTGCTGACAACAACAACAACAACAACAACATACCCAGCGAAATCCCACTAGGTGGGGTCTGGGGAGGGTGGAGTGTACGCAGACCCTGCCACTACCTCGTAGAGGTAGAGAGCTTTTGCTGACACATTTCCCAAATGTTTTTTCACAATACATCAAAAGACACTTCACATTTTGAATCTATTGCAATTCTTCAGAATGGGTGGAAAGAGGATACTTCAAGGTCAATTAAGGGGAAAAAGGAAAAGTAAGATAGGACCTTCCGATATCATCAGGTTGGGTATTCAATGAGGCAACTGAAGTGTTCTGTGGTAGATATTTAGGTAGTAGTTCAAAACTGGAAGTTATAGTTAGGAGAATGTTTATTCAGAAATAAACTCAAGGAGACGTGCTATGACTGTATCAGAATCTTTTCTCTTATTTGAGCAGTGAACTTGAATCTTTGGTAACCTGTTTATGGGTTTTGTTAAAGAATGACAAAAGTCCCCCATTGGTGGTTAATAAGATGGATGGATTCCTTATAACGTTTGGGCAATCCTCCTCCCTTTGAGCTAACTTTTGGGGTGTGAGTTAGGCCTAAGACCTAATTTAACATGGTATCAGAGCAGGACCCATCTCACCCAATGTTGGGACCCCCAAAAAATCAAAAAATCAAAATTGCCCACGCACCAGATGCTAAGCACTGGGCGTGAGGTGGGGAGTTAAAGAATGGCAAAAGTCCCAGATTGGTGGTTAATGAGATGAGTGGATTCCTTATAAGGCTTAGGCAATCCTCTTCCCTTTGAGCCAGCTTTTGGGATGTGAGTTATGCCTAATGACCTAATTTAACAGGTTTCAAGTAGGAGCTCGAGAAATGATAGTTTGGACGAGTTGATGCCGTTTATCTTATGACTTGATCATATAGATAATATTTATGTCTGCTTGAACAAGCAATATCCCTTCAATGGGGATATCGACTCTTAATGCATGACTCATGACACTAACATCTATCCTTTTCATTCCTTCAATAAACTGATGATTTGTCCCCTCTGAAGCTACATTCTTTAGAATTGAAATCTGGTCATGGGTCTACTATATTCCTACGTTCTATTCTTTCATTTAGTTTATACTGTTTTATGTGATTCTTCATGTTTGTGGATGATTCCGCTGCTAGATCATGGTTGTTCGCTTAATGTTCCTTTGTGAAGGTGAGCCTGAGAGTTGTAAATTTGGAGGTCTTGGAATGATATTCTTGCTTGGCATAAGATGTATTATCTGTTACCCTTGCCTGCCTGTACTCCCTATTCTTTGTTTTATATGGTGGTGTTAGGGATGTAACTGCAATAGATTTGATCTGGCAGGCTTGAAGTTTTATTCATGCAATAGAGGTTACTAAAGAAGCTTCGATATCCCCAAAAGTATCAATTCAAATCCAAGTTCTTATTTATGCTTATTAAACAGTAGACACTTTAGTCTTTGATACTTTCCTGCTCTAGAAAGATAAGGTTGCTACTATAATCAAGCATCTTGAAGAGCATTTTAAGCAACTACTTCTGCGACTTCCTGATCTAACCATATAACTGAACATTTCATAAATTACAGGTAAAGTTGTTGCTAAATTCTGTGCCAAGTATCTACATCAACAAGTGCTCAAGCATGAAGCATATTTACATGGTGATATAGGAACTTCGGTCCAGAAAGCCTTTTTCAGGTTAATTGCTTGAGGCTTTGGGTTCTAGAATTGACTATATAACATCCTGAGAACTCTATGGGTGTCTTTTAATGTTGAATTATTTACTTTCTTCTAATGTTTAATTATTTAAACAGAGACTGATTCTGCATGTATGTTTTCATGGGCCCTTTTCAAGTAGCATCTTTTTTAGGTACGGGATAAGAAGGCTACTAGGAAGGATTCGTGAAAACATACACTACTTTCCTTGTAGCTACATAGTAGTTAATGTTAGTGGTGTTCATTGTTGTAGTAATTTTCAACTTTGATCTATATACTCTTAAGTTTGCTCTGTGCATTTGATATTTCTGGTTTAAAATTGGAATAGATTAAGAATGACTCACTCCTGTTTGGGTTAGATTACTTGAATTGTTCACTGACTCACTGGCTATATTAATAATTTAATATTTGATAGATGATATGTTTAAGTCCTGTTTCATGGAAATTGCATTTATTCCTTATATTTCTTTTCCCACAAGTTGAAAGCTTGTACGGGTACTATGATGGTGCTCATCACTTAACATATTAAATCCTTGACATTTCCAAACAAATGGAAAACTGATGTGGCATTTGTATTGTCATATTTTTGAATTTGGTAAGAAGTACTCACTCCATCCATTTTATGTGGCACACATTTTTTTAGTATGTCTCAAAATGATAATAACACTTTTGGAAACCATTTGATCTTGTGATCCCCGTTACCCTTAAATCTTAATGACATGACTTCTTGTGATCCACTTTACATAAAAGTAAAACATACATGTCTAAATAATCCCAACTGATTGGTATCATCGCCTATACACATATTTTCCTTTCGTTATGCCCTGCCTTGCACTACATCTGCATGGATGTCGTTTGCACTATGAGATCATTAATTGCTTTTGTGCTTCCAAAGTATGTTATGAGACATTTTTTTCTGTTCCTGGTGCAGAATGGACGAGATGATGCGTGGTCAGAGAGGATGGAGAGAGCTGGCTGCACTGGGGGATAAATTAAACAAGTTCACGGGTATGATAGAGGGCCTTATTTGGTCTCCAAAAAATGGTGATGGAAACAACCATGTTGATGATTGGGCATTTGAGGAGGTACCTGCTGTGCTTGAGGATATTGAGTTTCAATGAAATAAAATAACGTGCCTGTTCTCCTTTTTATCTTTTCAGTTGATAAAACCATTTTGAAATGGAGATTGGGGTATTTAATTGAGAATATTTAAAGCTTCCCAAGTGTTAGTTTCACAATTTTCATGGACTACTGTACTCTTACTAGTGCTTCCTTTTAGAGGTAAGGGAAGGAAGTTTATAAATGGATACTTACTCTAAACTAAGACGTTCCTAGTTTCACAATTTTCATGGACTACTGTACTCTTACTAGTGCTTCCTTTTAGAGGAAAGGGAAGGAAGTTTATAAATGGATACTTACTCTAAACTAAGACGTTGGAACCATGCATCAAAGTTGACCCTGTTCAATAAGAGAATGATTGAATTGAACACTTACTGCTTTTAGAAATGGGGCAAAGCTGTAGTAATGAGGTCATTCCCCTGAAATTGTCCATACTTATATAGTACTTTAGCATGTCACCTCACCCCATCTGCACATCACTATTGTTGTAGACATTGTTTAATTGGTTTGTGGCTAAGTGTTTGTGACATTGATATCAGGGGCCTCACTCTGATTTTTCTGGACCTACTTCTGGATGCACAGCTTGTGTTGCAATCCTTAGAGAGAACCAACTCATTGTTTCAAATGCTGGTGACTCTCGCTGTGTCATTTCAAGGAAGGGCCAGGTAATGTGCCATCTTTTAGATATTTAATAGAATGTTTCTTCTCCTCTGACAGTGGATTTTTTTGTGTCTAAAGTTACTTTTGTACTAGCCCAGCATGCCACGTCTTTGCACTAGCTATCTCTGGGTCATAGTCTTGTGGCCCCAATTTGGATGCGTATATTGTCAATAGGATGTAATGTTAAAGTTTTCTTGTTCAAACCTTAACGTGAATATAAAGGACGGATATCAAATATGTCCCCTTTTTGCAGGCATACAATTTATCGAGGGATCATAAACCTGATCTTGAGGTTGAGAGAGAGAGAATCTTAAAAGCTGGTGGTTTTATTCATGCAGGACGTGTGAATGGAAGTCTAAATCTTGCAAGAGCTATAGGTATTATTCCTGTTTGTTGTGGACCTTTAATATTCTATTAAAAAGCTAGCTGCCATGAAAAAGTAGTTTGAAACTTTACTAATGTTATTTGGCTCGTTTTAAATTAATTGCAGGTGACATGGAATTCAAGCAGAACAAGTTTTTGCCAGCTGAGAAGCAAGTTGTAACTGCTAATCCAGATATAAACACTGTACGTTCCTTCAGTTCTTCATATATCACACAATTTGTTCTAATGATAACTTCGAGACATGAATGTTTCTCAAGACAGTCAGATCCAATTTTTCTTGTTTGTTTGGCAACATATCTTACTCTTTCTGCGGCCAAGAAGCAACAAGGCACTAAATAACAGCTTTTTCTTTACATGTGTCTCTAAGCTATCTTCTGTTATCCCTTAAAGTGTGATTCTAACTTCTGCATGAAAATCATAATATAAAGCCGATATTGAGATAAAAGAGGAGAATATATATAGTCTACAATGATTCATATGGATGATCCCAACTCTTTTGGGGTTGAGGATTGATTGATTGATTCTTTCTTACTTGCCTTCAACCCCCAGCCACCCACCCTCTGCACTTCTTTCCTATGTTCCTTTGATTACATGTAATGCTGCTAATTTTACCTTTCTCAAAAACATGTTCTAATATGCTCTGTTCTCTGATTAGGTTGAGTTGTGCGATGATGATGATTTTATTGTGCTAGCTTGTGATGGTATATGGTATGCATTCTAGACTCTTCTTTTATATTTGGGACTCAAAACAAAAATATTAGATGTTCTTCATAGTTTACTCGGTTGATTTTCAGATTTCATATTAACAATTTTTTTGTTTACATATCTGATTTTTGTGTGTCTGTTTCTTCTCAGGGACTGCATGTCCAGCCAGCAATTGGTGGATTTTATACACGAGCAGCTGAAGTCGGTCAGTCTGAGAGCACACTTTTCTGCATTTGAATTGGTGTTAACTTTTGATGAAAGTCCTGTTTGGGAAGTCAGCTATTAAACAATGGGATAATTGAGTCATCTAAAGTTAATTATATTTATGGTTTCTGGAAGGTATCAATGGCCTAAGACTAACAATTAGAAATTACAACAACTACACCTCAGTCAGCTATATAAATCGTCATTGACCATATTTTTTTTTAATTACTTTTTAACGACTGTGGTGTCCGGGCCAGCTAAATCCTCATTGACCGTATTTCTCCATTTAAACTTATCTTATGCCATAATCATACCAAATAGAAGCAGAAGTAAAACACAAGGTATATATATATATATATATATATATATATATATATATATATAGAAGTAGAAAAAGTAATGCTGAAAAATGTCAGAAGGTTACCTATTTCAGGAAGGTTGTATGTACATAACAATGACATTGCAACTAGTGAAGCCTGATATAGGAATAGTTCACAGAAAAAAAGGTTGTTTGCATTTTACATGATACCATTTTTCTATTAAAAGTGGCAAAAGCCTGAGAGACGAATCGAATTATGTATAGGATGAGACATCCACTAATTTTTCTGTGGCAATCTGTAAACATTTGCATAGTAAATTAGTAAAGCAATAATGAAGGACCTGTACTATGTCATTTTATTTGCATATTAATAGAATATTAAAGGCTTCTGTTTTAGCTAGTATTATGTGCTTATATACTGATTATTATGTTCATGTGTGGTCCCATAATGTTTGAGAAATGGGTGAATAAATAGAACAAAATCAAAACATGCATGCACTTTTTGAAATAGTATTATTTTCTGTAAGGCAAAAGAGTTCACCCAACTGATGAAGCTCAGTGTGTTTCAATTGCTTTCAAGTGATTACTTACATGAATCAGTAAAACTGAATCTTCATTATCCTTGGAATGTATAGGAATAACTCATTTGCCTTATCAGGCTCCTGGTGTCTGCTTGCTCAGGGTTTTGTTGGGGGTGGGGGGTAGGAATTGTTGATCTGGCTTTCTCATATCAATGGCTAGGGCTTCCATTAAAGTGAAGACCAGAGATAAAATATTCTTGTGTACACTCTAAAATACAAACTGACGGAGAAAGTTTGATTTGTAGGAAAGCAAGCTTTCTGCAGTATGTGAAAGAGTTCTCGACAGGTGTTTGGCACCTTCTACTGCTGGAGGTGAAGGATGTGACAACATGACAATGATTTTGGTGCAATTCAAGAAACCTTTTCAGTCTGGGGCTTCTTTAGTTGAAGAACTCCCAGCTTCTAACGAGAAACTCCCTGCTCCCAGTGAGGCTACTAACACTGAAACAATACCAGCAGAGAGTGGATCTAGTTCATAGCCCTTGCTCGCCGTTTTGGATCTGATACTTCCAAGTCTGCAATTGTACATGATTGTTTTAATCTGTATGGACATATATTTGCTTTTTTTGCTGCTGGTTTTGTGTGTCATTGCATTTGTATTATAATTACTGGGATGGATTGTATAGATTACTTGACCACATGTTGATCATTTCATGTACCCAATTGTTTACTCAAGTGACTTCTAGGTTGTGTCTGGGGTGATGTAAACACTTCTACAGAAGAAATTGATCTTACCATGAATTTCAATTTTATATGTAACAAAGCCAATTTCATAGATTTTTGCAAGTTTAGTCGCTTCAAACAAACCTTGGCCTCACCTTTGTCAAAACCGACTACAAGTTAAATATCTTGGTAAAGTTGAATAACTAATTCTTATGCCAGTTTTCTCTAATTTGTGATATGATATGATACAGTCATGCAACAAATAACAACAGCAAATCCAATGAAATCCCCTCAAGTGAGATCTGGGGAGGGTAGTATGTACGCAACCTCGTGGAGGTAGATAAAGTGTTTCTTAAAGATCTTCGGCTTATATCATATAATCTACATTGAATATTTAATAATTTTCAGTAGAATAAATAAGATTTTTCGTGGTAACTTTACAGGCTGAAAAAGTCATTTGGACAATCATATTCCTAGATTAAAACAGGAAACAATTTAAAATACAGAAACATAATAAAATGTTCCTGGAGTTAGAACTAAATAAAATGTTCCTGGAGTTAGAACTAACATATATAATTCAACATTTCAGAAAATATTTTTGGATTTTAAACCTTTAAAAATTTAAATTCCATATATCTAGGGAACTTTTTATCTAGAATTTGAACTAATTATGTGGTTTAGCTAGGGAACTTTTTATCTAGAATTTATTTTTTATAGTAATAAGTAATTATTTTTCAATTACATTTGATATCCTAATTTTGACGCTGTCATTTAATTTATCTTCATTTTAAAAACTTTTTGGCACATGTCCCACTTGACCTACATTGAGATCTAAAATTAGTCTTAACAAACTTTGACCTCAGACGTTGTGTCTGAAGTTTCAAATAGATAAAGTTCATGTCCATATGGTGAAGTTCAATATTCACATATGGCGGAAGTTTTATCATTTTTGCTTGATTTAAGCTAAATTGTTGTTCAATCATTTTTGTCTAACATTCAGCCAAATTGTATGATTCAGTCATTTTTGTTTGGCTTCAGTAAAAATGATTAAACCTCAATCATACATAAATTCAGATGTCGTATTTGAAGTTTGATTAATTATTTTTTCCAAAAAAAGACAGATGTAAATTGATGGTGTCAAAATAGGCTGCCCCGTGAAATTTATTTTTTCCGAAAAAGAACCTAGCTGCAGAAAGGCCGTAAAGTAGACTTGAGGCCCTACAAATAGCCCAAAAGCTAAAAAGCCCATTATAAAAACAAATCGTTGATGAGAATAGGCCCAAAGCCCAAAAAAGTAGCAGTAGAGTATATGAGATGAAAGTTTGTTCACTGTCAAAACCCTAATAGAGAAGAAGAGAAAGGCACCTACTTGTTCTTCATTTTCATCTTCGCCGCCTTCCGAAGATGAAGGTATACCGCAGCTTTTTTCTCTTTTGTTGATTGGATTAGATAAGCTATGTATGTATATGTTTGGTTTTCGATATATGCATTTTGATTTTTTTGTGTGTTTTTGTTTTGCAGTTCAACATTGCAAATCCGACCACTGGTTGCCAGAAGAAGCTCGAGATTGACGATGACCAGAAACTGTAATTAGCTCATCTTATCTTCATTTTTATTTGAGTTTGTATCCTTCTTCATTTTTTGTTTGTTTGTATAATCGTTGTTATAGCAATTATTAATAATGCCACTACTACTACTATTACTATAGTGTTTATCTTCTAATATGAAGTTTTTCGATTTCGCTTTGTTTTAGAAAAGGAATTATATGGATTTGTTTTGTTGAGATAGTAATTGTATTATGTTCGTTAAGCCTTTCATGATCCATTTGAAAGGCTTAAAGTACCAAACGTTATGAATTCCGCTTGATAGTAACAGTTGGCCTCGCGTGCTTAATGCTTAAAATAGTTTCTGCTTCTTTGATTTATATGTATCGTGTGGATAGTCCGCTTGTTCTATCTAATTGTGTATGTGTTCGGTTTGGGTGTTTGTTACCATTTACCAATGTTATGTTATATTTCTTTCATAATGCTATGTTTTTCTGTTACACTATTTTTTCAATTCAGCTCCATTCTTTTCCCTATTAGACATATCCACCTCAAATTTCTGCATTGTTTGCTGTTACCTTCTTGTATCCCTTGTATCATTCTCCATCTACATTATTTATGCTGATTTTGGGTTTTCCATTTTGTTTTTGGTTAATGTCATTATTTATTGCTTGAATTTAACAACTTGAAATATTTACAAGTAATAAGTAGCTATAAATCTGGTAAATGATGTTTTGTAGTTTGTTTTTATAATAAGCATTGATAAACCTAATATTTACAAGGTTCATAAACTTATTACCTACTGTCTAAGTTGCCCAAACACTTCATAAAATCCTCCAAAAGTAGTGCATTTTTGGAGGATCCGACATGGGTGCGGCGACAATTTTGGAGAGTCCGAGCAACTTAGCTTATGATACAATCAAACCAAACAATAAAACCACATCAAATGAATCAAGCTATTCAAATGTTGTCTCTACAAAACAATACAATATGTTATGAATATTGAGCAACAACCATCCAACAAGTTATTGATTAAAAAAATAGCCACCCAAACAAGCCATTATTGACTGAAGTCTGGCCTAAAAATTTTGGTCCATGGTGGTATACTTCTTTGAAGAATGATAGCTATTGTTCCACGGTTGGTAATTGCTTGGAAACCTTGATTTGCTTTCACAAGATGATGTACCTTGAGGATATTTGTTTATATTGTTGGAGCTGGACACAAATAGTTATGGAATCTATATGTATGTGCTCATGGGCTTTATCTTTTGAAAGCATCACTAGACTATAAATACAAATGACAGTTATATTAAATTTGAAAAACTATGAATGTATCACTGAGTACAATTTAGAAATCAATACTTTAGTATAAGAATAACCAATTTACATCGGTTGAACTTGGTTGACATGTTCTTTTACTTTATTCATTACACTGAAAATATTTCAATTATTCTGTCTGTTAGTACATGTATCTACAGTTTATTTTTTTTGATAAGGATGCATCTACAGTTTATTTCCTTGCATTACAAATTGAATTGTGTATTTTTTTGTCATTGACAGCACAGTGATTACTTGTAACTGTTTTAGCTTGGTATATAGCTGTTAATAGATTTTGTTGCAGTTTGTATGTTGCATTTTTCAGTATGCTCATTGTTTTGCATTTGCACACCACTTAGGTAGTTTATATTCGTGTTACCTAACCTGATATCTGGAAATGCAGTCGAGCCTTTTTTGACAAAAGGATCTCCCAAGAGGTCAGCGGAGATGCCCTGGGTGAGGTAAGTTTCTGGTGCATATATTTTATAACTTTCTTGGTGGTACTTTATATGAGTTTATTAGAAAAATGTTGCTCTTTTGACGGCAGGAGTTCAAGGGTTATGTGTTCAAGATCATGGGAGGATGTGACAAGCAAGGTTTCCCCATGAAGCAGGGAGTTCTAACTCCAGGCCGTGTTCGCCTTTTGCTGTACCGAGGTACTTGTGCTTGATATTCTCTTAAAGGTGGTGCCTATTTGCTGTGAATAACTTTTTGGTGTAACTATCTAATTCGTTTATATAAAACAGGTACTCCTTGTTTCCGGGGACATGGTAGGAGAAATGGTGAGCGCAGAAGGAAATCTGTCCGTGGATGCATTGTTAGCCCTGACCTTTCTGTTCTGAATCTTGTTATCGTGAAAAAGGGTGAGAATGATCTGCCTGGACTGACTGACACTGAGAAACCAAGGATGAGAGGACCCAAGAGAGCTTCAAAGATCAGAAAGCTCTTTAACCTTTCCAAGGAAGATGATGTCAGGAAGTATTGCAACACCTACCGCAGAAATTTCACTACCAAATCTGGTGAGTTTTCTCCTTTATAGCTACTCATCAGGTCCCTATTCTGTTCTGTATTCAAATTATAGCAGTTTGGACATGTTCTCAATGCTATTATGATGCGTTGTGCAACAGGGAAAAATGCAAGCAAGGCTCCTAAGATTCAGAGGCTCGTGACACCATTGACTCTGCAAAGAAAGAGGGCAAGAATTGCTGACAAGAAGAAGAGAATTGCCAAGGCCAAGTCAGAGGCAGCTGATTATCAGAAGCTTCTTGCTTCAAGGTTGAAGGAACAAAGAGAAAGGCGTAGCGAGAGTTTGGCTAAGAAGAGGTCTAGACTCTCTGCAGCTTCTAAGCCATCCATTGCCGCTTAGTTCTCTGGAATGTAATTCCTGCTATTTTTGGGTCTGGTTTTAGTTATTGTTGGATGTAGTACTACATGGTTTTGGTAATTTTGAGCATTTCTGATATTGAGTCTGATAGTACTCTTTAAGATTGAAGTTTCTTTTGTTACTTGACAATCTTCTGTTTTTATGTTTTTCTTGTTCTGGCTACTTTGAAAAATTTAACATGTTTTCAGTCTATTGGATATGCACCAGATGATTAAAGAGAGGTACTACATAACACAATGCTTTCACCCTTTTGATTCCTGTGACTTAACAATTCAGGATTACATTGCCTTACCTTCATGGTATATTTATGACTGACCTAAATTTCTTAGCAAACATTTTTCTAAGAGAAGAATCGATAATTCTATCGTACCAGTTCTCCAAGATATTATGGGAATTTGTACAGTCTAATGAAAATAGAGTTCAAATTTTATGTAAAGACAATGTAAAAAGTAGTTGGACAATCAGCTCAACTTTACTTAATAAGGATCCATTGGTAACCTAGAATACATGTTAAATTATGAGGCCTGGGATAGGTTGGTATTATGTTTCGAGACTTGTTGGCATGATTGGGACCTGAGGGACTCGGGTGAGTTTAGGAAACACAGCTGAGTGCAGATCTGAAACCTGGTGCAGTGCAAATGCAATCACCAGATTTAAACACGTATATAGAGTTTGAACCACAGCTACTAGGTTCTATAGAACTCGTAACCACTCCACCCTCGATTCTTACCTAACTAGTGTAGTAATTCTTTCCTATGGACTAATTGGAAAAAGAGTAGAAAGATCTCTCTACTCTTTCCTATGCTACCTACCATATATCATATGATTCTACACAAAAGCCTACTTTCTGGTAGAGTCGGAACTACAATCATCACCCTTTGCTAAAAAGTTATATTGTATATATATAGAGAGAGATCAAATATTACTTTACATACATATATGTCAAATCTTGCGCAACAATTTAGTTGAAGAGATTTCACAAATTGGCAAGACATGCTTATTCCTAAAACAAAATCTAACAAAGGATAATAACATAAAAGAAAATGTTGTATTTTTTGAAGACAACTTAAGCCCGGAGGAGAATACTTGCTGTCAGCTTCTATCCTCTATTCCTATCCGAGTCCATCTTTCAGAGAGAACCTACCTTCAAACAAACTTATACTGTCAGATTGTCCCTCAAAATAAGCATCAATCCCCTGCATATATTCAAGATAAAAGCAGAATTCATAATCGTAATTTCAAGGAGGTAAAATGTAGCAAAGATGGACTAATTAATAGTATGAATAATGAAACTTTTTATTTTATTTTTGGAGAAATGTAAACTTACATTGAGTGCTATATATTGATGTAGACCTTAAGGCAATTGTTACCCATGTCCTCTTGTTCTTGTTCAATCTTTCTTGCAGAATCCTCAGCAAGAGTGCTGCAATTATGCAACTCCATTGACTCCAAACTACAAATTTCTCCAAAATCTATTGGAATTTCCTTAAGTTTTTTGCATTCCTTCAGAACAAGGCGTTTTAGATTTGGGAAGTTATCACTGCTAGCTTCCCAATGCTCAAGATTTATGTCGCAAAATAACAAAAACTCTAGGCTTTGGAATTTGTCTTCATCATTCAATCTCCATACATAACCATTGGCTGCACGATTTTTAAGTTTGAGCTCTTCAAGATTTGGCAGCTTAACAAGAGTTGATATATCTTTCCAAGGAAAATAATGCCAGCCAGCTAAAGTCAACCTCTTGAGTGATGTTGGTAAAGACCTGATGGAGATCAGTGGTTGCATAGACAAAGATAAATATTTGACACACTTCAATGCTTCGAGTTTTGTTAAGCTGGAAATATCAATAAGGTGATTGGCCCTATCCCCGGTTCTCAATATAGTTGTATTTTGGATGATCAATCTCTTTACATTGGGAATGTTAGAAAAGATTTCATTTTTACAACTGGACAAAGAGAGATTAGAAAGTTCCTCTAAATTTGGCATCCCTATCACGAGATGCTTATTTAGGATACTTTTTCTTCCAGGACTAGGTAAACAGCAGGCTTTCCTTATTTGTATACACCTCAAGTTCTTCATCATCCATATTTTCTCTGGTAAAGTTGTATAACAACGTTCTCTCCCATATATTAAAGTTTGCAAATTCTGAAGCTCTGCGATTGATGCAGGAGGATTGTCATAACATTGAATTTGGAGATATCTCAGATGACATAATTTTGTAATTACAAGTGGAAATGAACGAAAACATTTATATTCATCGAATACTGCCAATACTCTGAGAAGCTTGAAATGGGAGAAAGCTTCAAGGTTTACTCTGAACATAAAGTCAGGAAATAAGTAGATAGATCTGGCAACTGATGGTAATAGATCGCAAAGATGAATAACTGAATAACCGTAATTTTTTTGAAAACTGAAATGCCTCTGTGTAGAAACAGTAGGGGCTATGTTAGTTGTCTCAATATACATAAACTTTGTCAGTTCAACTTCCGTCAAACAGAATTCACGCAGTAGATCATGCATTCCATATGCTTTTATCTCACCATTGAATCTCTTTTTTCTAACCATTATCAAATTCCTGCTGATAAGATCCTCCAGATAATCTTCTGCCACTTCAGCCAAGCTTTTATCACTTCCAGGCCTCCTTATAAAACTTTCTGCGATCCATAATTGAATCAATCTCCAAGTCTCAACATGATAGTCCTCTGGGAAACTACCCATAGAAAGAAAGCAAGGTTTGAGGTGATTAGGCAAGTGGTGATAACTCAAACCGAGCACTCCTAAGCATTTATCTGGATGACTAGAAATGATTTCACCTAAGGTTCGGGACACATCCATCCAACTTCCTAATGTCCTGGACACTTTAGAAAGATGTCCTGCAATCACTGAAATTGTTAAGGGTAGTCCTTGGCATTTTCCTGCTATTTTCTTTCCAATTTCTTCCAACTCAGGAGGATGACAATTATTTGGTCCAAACACCTTATCACAAAGTAACTTCCAACTGTTTTCTAAATTCAAGAGGTTCATCTCATGAGGGCTACTAGGATTTGCATACATTGCTACCTTTGTTTCCCTAGTAGTCAATAAGATTCGACTCCTATTGTTGTAATCAGGAAATATACCTCTTATGCTATCCCAAACATCCGTACTCCAAATATCATCAACAACAACAAGGTATCTTGGACCCTTTAGGCTTTTCTGCACCAGGTCGGCTAACTCATTGTCATCCTTTACATCATAATCTTTTTTTATGTCAATATTTGTATGCTTTGAAATGCAATGTAAAGCCTCTAACAACACATTTCTTCTTCCATATTCTTGAGATATTGTAATCCAAACACGAATGTCAAAATGATACCTGAGTTTTAGGTGATCATAAGCTTTTCTAGCGAGTGTTGTTTTGCCAATGCCACCCATGCCTGATATTGTGACAATGTCCAGATCCGATAACTGTCCTGTCAGTCTTTCAACTATTATCTCCAGGTCATCATCAAGTCCGTGCACGATATCATCTTCCAAATGTTGCAGCGTTGGGTTGCTAATCAAGGAATCCCCATCAGATTCAAGAATTTGATCATCACGAGTGCTTGTGGTAAACTCAGAAACAATCTCCATCACTTCATTCTTTTTTGAATCGAGTTTTTCAACAACGGATAGCAAATTCTTGTGTAGTGAACTTGTAGGCGTAATTCCAAATGTCCAGCTTAAGTCTTCCATGATTTGATAAATCGTCAGCTCAACAACATCTTCTGTATAACTAGCAGAAGCTCTTATTTTTTCCTCCAAAGATTTGATTTTTTCTGGATCAAATCTACTCTTGCTAGTTTCCTCAACAACATTTTGAAAATATTCAGCAGTAACAAGAAGGGATTCGACTGTTTTAACCATTTTACCTTGAATGAGATCTGGATGGCTCTGCTGAAGTTGCTCAAGAGTTTGAAGAAGAGAAATTACAGCTGTATAAGCTGCCATCAAATTGGGACTCAAAATTACAAAGAAACACAAAGATTTTCACTTGAAATCCCTTCACAAGATCAAAAGGATAGAGAGACTTGAAAACTACTCAGTTGTTTCAACTATCTTTCTCTCAATCTATAATCCCACAACTTGTTGTATAATACTTTCTTTCTCACTAATTACTTATTTAGTTTTGAAGTCACACACTTATTAAGAAAACAATGATTGACATAGTAAATTATTATTTTATCTCTATTAATTATGAAGTTGATGAATTATAAAAGCTTGAGATTTTCAAGAAGTTTTATATTTTTCAAAGTAATTAATTGAGAATATAATAAAAAAAATTATCTTTACTTGATTTGTTAAAATTAACACGTAATTAGGAATAACTAAAAAAATAAAAGTGAACAAATAATTAGAGACAAAGAAGTACCATTTAATTAATTTCCAACCCCACCTTATCTTAATATTTATCCCCCAAATTGGCTGACTTAACTATTAATAGAATAACAAAGTCAGAGGAGTAGGTGTAATAAAATGAAAATGGATGGGAGAATTATCCCCCAAATTTGCTCTTTTTCCAATTAGTCCATGGGAAAGAGTTAGAATTTTTTTATTATGTGTTCGGTGTATGAGGAGATTATTTTATTAATATTATATTATGATGCTGGGACCCCTGCTTTATTTTTCTTCTTGACCTTTGTTTCTCTTTTTTACTTTTCTCTGTCCTCTTTTTTCTCATTTTTTGTTTTCTCTAAATCTAATTTGAAACAAATTTAATTACTCCATCAGTTTGTATATTGTATAGTGAAAAATAATATATTTTTTTACTTAATTTTACAGAAAATATTTTTAAAAATTATTATTTTTATTATTAAATAAAGTCAATATCCTTAGAGGTAGTCCAACTACATAAGAATCGAAATACACAAGAATTTTAACATAGTTTCTCAGATTGCATGGTTTAATTATTTTACCCAAGCAAAGAGCCTGTCAAGAAACTAATACATACTTTTATTGAGTTCATGTGTCTGATAGTTCTAACTGGGTATCAGGCGCCCTACTTATCAAACTTTTTTTCGAGCTAAAAACCACGGCTCATCAGACGGAGTCACAAAGACAAAACCAATAAAAGTAGTACTAGATTCAACTGTACCTCAATCTCAGAACCAAGTCGAGAAGCCATACTAAAATTCTTCTATATTTAAATAAAGCTTAGATCCGTTCAGGGTCTATATAAAAGAGAAGTTAGTTATCCGACATAGATATTATTTTTTAGCCGGACATAGTCACGACTTAGATTGGAGAATTTATAAAAGTAAAACACAGGAAGAAAGAGAAAAGAAAGTACCTTATTGTTATCAAACCGCACACTTTATTATTCCGGCCAAAATCTGGCAAGCTTACAAAACTTAGTAAGAAAAGTTTACAAGAAAGAGAGAGAGTGCAAAACGGAAGAGAGGGTTTCTAAAACCTGCTCCCTAATTAAAGAAAAACAAACTTATTTATAGGAAAAGAAAGCATCTTTGTATATGATACTGGGCCCCTATCTGGGTCCTAGTAACAGTGTATTTACTATTGAGCTACAGTGTTGCTACAGTAGTCCGGGCGTTTTATTGTTCCAGAAAAGTTTAACACTGCTACATCTTGTCTTTTAGTTTTGCCAAAAAATCTTCGGCTTTCTTCAGTGCATCTACTGGACTTTCTTCTTCATATGGTTGAGCTTCGTGCATATCTTCACTTGTTTCACTACGCATTGATGAATCTGATTTTGCGTAATAACTTACATTAGAAGAATCTTTTTCTTTACTTCTTCTAGATACTTCATAATCATTTCATTTTGTTCTCCTTCATCATGATTAGAATTTTTTCTAGCCATATGTTTTATGGAAGTTGAGCCATCAGTCATAATTCCTTTATTAGGAATCGATTTATAATCGTGTATGATTTTCGTTATTAGATCCAGCAGTTCTTGTCCGTATATAGACTTTGTTTGAGGATCTTTCCTCATCAACTTGTCCAAAAAATTATTATAATAAGTTCTGTCTAGGCAAGGGATTTGTTCCTCGGTGAAATCTACTTTCGGAACCCATTTATGAATCTATGGAACAGAGAATTCTATAAAAAAATATATCTGTTCAATTTGTTGAAATAACAAATATGTTCTTGATGATATAACTTGTTGAGATCTGGGGAAATCTTGACCCATTCTTTGTATAACTTGAGAAATGGTTCAGGCAATATTTTTATGGTTTGCCCGTGGTATGACCACCAGTTTAGAAACCAATTTGGTATAGGGTTAGCAAATATCTTGGCACATACTTTTATAAACCAAGTATGTTTATGCCTTTCATTGTTATAACGGAGGACTTTATTAAATGCCTGAATATAATCTCAATAGGTAAAGCTTACCATGACTTTGTTCAGACTGAATTGTCTTTTAGTCATTGAGGAAATACCCCAATCTTCAATATGAATGACGTGTTTTTATAATCATTTTAGAGAAGTTATAAACATTCTCACTTGTATTATATCCTGAAAAATGTTGAAATTCAACACCTGTGCTTATCAACAGAGTCTCATAATATTTTCGAGTTTTGTATGACTCACCCGGGAAATAAAGCCCATTAACTAAATACCTCTGGAATATCTTCCAAGGTTCTTCTTTTCTCTGTATGTCAGAGTTTTCTAAGAGAAATATCATTTCTCTTTTCTCTACCTTTTCATATGTTTTGATATCATCAACTTCTTCTTTGGCGATTGAAGCAAAAGAATCACCTTGCTTTTGAGTTAGAAACTCATGTAGTTTAGCATATAATGGATCACTTTCTGGAATATCTTCCAGATGTATTGATGATGAAGCTTTTTCTTGTGCTCTAGAGTTTAAATTATATAAACTCATTCCTCCTTTTTGTATAATTGGAGTACTAGATGATGAAGATCCGTAGGATGATCTTGATGAACTTGGGGATGATCTTCCCCTTCAGCGAGTATAACTGCATTTTCCTCTAGCCTTGGTTATCCAAGGAGGATCCATCCTGCAAACATAGCATTTAGTTTTAATCATTCAAGAGGTTATATTTTTAATCATTCAAGAGGTTAAAAACTTCATTACAATAAAATCTTTCATAAAGCTCTTGTTCAATCATGTAATCATTGATGATATCTATCACCATTCCGTCTATAATTCTCCATAATATAAGTTCCTTTAAATCTCTATTAAGAGGAACTGCCTTCAAAATCGTAACCAAATCTTTATCAGGAAAGAAGTCAAGAAAACCCATCAGAAGAAAGATATTCTCTTGATAAGAAGTCTGGGAGGGAATTATCACTTCCCTTTTTATAATGAATTTCGAAATCAAAAGGNATACGCACTTAACGATAGTTAACATTTCATGAGCTACCGTCGCATATTTTTTTTGAGCATCGCTCCATTTTCCTGAATTAAATCGAATAAGATATTCATTTTTATCATGCGGATTAATTTGTTTCAATATACCTCCATACCCAATAGTAGACGCATCCGTCTCTATAATCTTTGGCCAAGCAGGATTAGCAAGGGTTAAACAAGGTAAAGATTTAACTCTTTCTTTAATAGTCTTTACAAGATCCGTGAGACTATTAGTCCAAGGCTTCTTATGATCCTTTTTTAGCCTGTCATATAATGAAGCTAAATCTCGAGACAAATTCTTGTAGAATGGGGAAATGTAGTTTAAACTTTCCAGAAATCGCTGCAATTGCGTCTTATCTGTAATAATATCAGGGAATTTCGATGCGAATTCAATAGATCGCTGAATAGGAGTCATTTTTCCTAGACAAATCAAATGACCTAAAAATCTAACTTCTGTTTGAAAAAGACTCATTTTAGGTTTAGATATGACCAAACCATTTTGAATAACTATTTTCTTAAAAATGTCTAAATGCTTAATATGCATTTCAAGAGTCTTTGAGTATACCAAAATATCATCAATATAAACTATGATGAAATCCAAATAGGGATTAAAAATATCATTCAATATCTTTTGAAATTCTGAGGGAGCATTTTTTTAACCCAAAAGGCATTACATTCCGTTCGTACTGTCCAAACGGAACATTAAATGCCGTTCTATATGAATGGTCTCTAAATATTTGGATTTGCCAATATCCAGATTTTAAATCAAATTTTGAAAAGATATTAGTATCATATAATCTGATTAATAAATCTCTTTTGTTTGGAATAGGATATCTAATCCATTTTAAAAATTTATTTAAAGGTTTATAATTTATAACTAACCTGGGACACCTCGTTCTTTTTCTGCTGCGTTATTAACATAAAAAGAAGTACACGACCATGGTGATTTGGAAGGCTTTATCAAACCTTTTTGTAATAAATTATCAATTTCCTTTTTGCAGAATTCAACCAATTCGGTATTCATCTGACAAGGACTTGATTTGGTAGGGATATTTTCCTCAGAGAAATCATCTTCATATGGAAGAGTTACAATATGTTTTTTCCAATTCCAAAAGGCACTAGGATGATCAACACAAATATCAATGGCCATTTTTACAGAAATGAGCTTAATCTTTTCCTGTACTTTAGCAGTTTTTAAAGTATCGAATATATTCATACTAAATATCTCAAGTTGTAAATAATCAACATGCTTTTGTTTCATTTCAATTAGAGCATTAATATCTTTAGAAATAGGCTCGGTGATAAAAGTATAACTAATATCTTGATTTTTATAAGTAGCCGAAAATCCTTTAACATTTATATTAGTAAAAGGATAAATTGCATTTATAAAAGGAGTTCCTAGAATAGTAGAAGGGTATAACTGATTTTTTACTAAGAAAAAGAAGTGAGGAATTCAAACATTATCCTGGCAAATACGAGTATTAGATAATTTATACTTTATATCTAAAGCATGACCAGATGCAGATTTAACCATATGAGTTGTTTTTTTCAAAATATTTAGTAGGTACTAGACCTTCTTGAATGCAACTCACATCAGTGCCACTATCAATCATAGCAATGTTAGTTATAGAAAAAGTATTATCAATTAATATAGTACATTTAACATACCATTTATGAGCTGTAACAATTTGCATCATTCCTAAAAACATATTTTGTTTCGGATCAATTTTCAAAGTGTTGGCAAGAGTATTTTCTTCAGCAGTAGATTCATCAACCTTATTTTTTCCTTTGCTATTAGTAGACTCAATCTGAGTAAGACGGTGATCATAAATAATATGATTTTGGTTAAGAAATTTAATTTCTTCCTTCAAATGTTCAATTTCTCCTTTTAAATCATCAAAAGAGATATCACGAATAACCACGGTTTGTTTAGAAGAGAGTCTATTATGAATTTCAGACAAGGAGTAAGGAGCAAAATAATTAAATTCATCTTTAACCTTTTTATCACTAGGAATACTAGTTGAAGAGCTAGTTTTACTAGCAGCCAATTGAATGATCTTTTTCACGAAGAGTATTATCGGTAACTTCTTTTAGAAGTTTTATCACATTGTTTGCAGTGATAGTGAACATATTCATGTCTTCGAACTGAGATTGCAGCTTGTAGAATTCATCATGTTCGCAGTGACAAATATCACCATGACATTTGCAAGCATCATTCGAATCTTGATGAACCTTAGAAGACTCAGGTTGCTCATCCTCGGTTGCATAACTTGCTTCAGAATCATCATAATCTGATTCGAACCAGAAGTATATAGAAAACTATAAATCTTCTCTTGAATATCATCATCAAGTTCTATAGTCTTAAGCTTTTCTAGCTTACAATTTGGAGCTATATGCCCAAATTTTCCACATTTATAACACTTAATCTTATCAAGATCTCGCCTTGACCTATTCTTGGTAAATCTATGAGATTTACGATGAGCCCTACGCTAATCTCTTTCTTCTCTAGTCCTTCTCCTAGATCTTCTTTTCTTATGATGAGATCTATGAGATTCTGATTTAGAAGTTTCTCGGTTGGTAAGCTTTTCTAGCTTACAATTTGGAGCTATATGCCCAAATTTTCCACATTTATAACACTTAATCTTATCAAGATCTCGCCTTGACCTATTCTTGGTAAATCTATGAGATTTACGATGAGCCCTACGCTCATCTCTTTCTTCTCTAGTACTTCTCCTAGATCTTCTTTTCTTATGATGAGATCTATGAGATTCTGATTTAGAAGTTTCTCGGTTGGTACCTTTAGAAGCATCTGGTAAACCGAACTGAGTACAAAAATCTCCCAATTGAGACTTTTCTCTAAGCTTATCCATCTTTAGCTGTCTTAAGAGTTTTAACTCATTGCATAAATTTATGCTTTCTTGCGTACAAACCCCAATAAGCTTTCCATAGGTAAAATTACTATAGGGAATAATTCTTTGCGGATCTCTAAGAGTCTTTTTCACTCTTTCTGCAAATAAAGAAGGTAAACCATCAATAAATTTGGCTTTTCACAATTCTAAGCCATTTTCGGGAAGTTCCATTACTCGACTTAAATAAGTGTCTTTATACCATATAAACTCACCTAAATGTATACATCTAAGACCATTTAGTAAAGATCTAATGGTTTCATATTGATTGGTAAATCTACCACTAAAATGTTCTAGGATGGTCAAGACTAAAGTATAAACAACGTCTTCTCTATTTTTAACTAAATCAAATCTTAGGTTATCAACTCTTCGGCTGTAGCCTTAGCGTTTATTACTGTTGCCTTTGCATCAATGGTCATATAATTATCCCACCAACCTCTTAATTAACCCGTAAAACTTGCAATAATCATTTTGCAAATAGTCTTGTCAGTGTTATTAACGCTCTTGCAGATGGTAGCATACATAAGCATCCTATGAACTAAAATAGTTAACTGTCTATCAATCAAACCATCGAGATTCCATTCATAAATCTCGCTTCCACTATAAGAGGTGTTAGTTTGATTCCAATCTCTTTCCTCTATTAAAACATCTTGAGGAGTTGGTCTGGGATAATAGTAAGTTTGCATACTAGGTTTTCTAGCATACGTATTACCACTATTCTTCTTTGGATAACCATGAAGTTTATTAACTTCCATTTCCACTTGTGTGTTGAAATCGAAAGTGGCTTTCATTTCATTTGAAAAATCTTCAGCGAGGCTTATCGGTTTCGCACTTGCACCAAATTTTGAAAACTTTTTATCTAAAAGGCTTTCAAGATCATAAAGAGGTCTAAGAATAAAATCCTGAATCTCAGGAGGTCTTTGAATAGGGACATCAGGCTGTTTGGACGTAGAAGCCTGTTCAGAGACTTGTTTCGCTGATTTTAACTTATCATCAATTTGAATAATTAGATTAGTTAGATTAGCTAACTTCTTATCTAGAGAACAATATGTTCACCAATGACTTTAACATACAAACCCAAATAATTATTTTGAGAAATAAGTCGATTAATCTCATTAATACTTACTGCGGCCACCTCATTATCAGTAAATTTATGAAAAACACTAAAAGTAATATCAGTATTATTTGGTAAAATAAACGCAGCTTGAGAAGGATAAATGGATTGAATAATATTACCTGATTCATCTTTGTAAGATTGTTCAAGAACGTTGGTGAATAAAGGTAAATAAGTGGTTATAAACCAAGGCACAAAGAACATAATATGATTATGTAATGCACAAGTTTCATAAAATTCTTGAGAAATATTATTTAAATCTTCTCTACTGTATGTGTCAAAAAACCAAGTTTTAAACCGGTTCCATTTTTCATTTAAAAATTCGTTTTGAATATATTTTCTTGCCAGTGAACCTGGACTAAAATCAATTTGATGTTCTCTCATCATTAAGCATCATTAAGATCAAAATCCATCTCGGATACAGAAGGAATATCCTTATCAGAAACATCAGATGATTTATCATTTGTTTGAACAATGTTTAACCAAGGATCAATTTTAATTTTTTATTTTTCTGCAGATATAACTGTTGATAAAGTATGCAATGAAGCAACTCGATTTCTAGCTTAACCATAACAAGGTTCTATTGGAGAAATATGTTGAATAGCCTGTCTTCTATCAGAAGCAAAAGAATGTCTACTATAAGGAATACTTTTTTCGTCAAACTGCATACAAATTTTTCCATCGGAATTTTGACTAATACGAGAATATTCAGAATTGGTGACAACATTTGTCAGTTGTTCAGGGGGTATAACAGAATCTAGAATCCAAGTAGTAGAAAAATTAATTTCTTCCCATTTTATAGGTCTTCTAGTAGTGACCTTAGATCTGGCGAAATTAGTTTCTACCAAAATAGTTTGATCAGATGTATCATATAACTTACATCTAGGATTCAAAGTAGCAAGTAATTTAAAATAGATTCTATAAGACAAGTAGGTTAATTCAGAACTAGCTGCATAGTTATAACCATGCGTGTTGACATCCAATTTTGGTCCTCCACAATACAAATTAATCATTGAGCTTCCTAAATTCCAAATGATTTGAAATAATTGACTTTATAAAATTCAAAATAATTTTCAAGTCATTTTAAGTAGTTTTGTCATTTTAAAAATTTTTAAAATAATAAATGTGATATTTTATAGAATTATGTGTCTAATTAGTATATTTTATGAATGTTAGAAAATTGTCTCAAAAGGATTTTAGTCTCATTTAAATATTTGGTTATTTAGTTTAAGTTAATTAATAGCTTATATTTCGAGTTAATTAGTTTATAATTAAGTTAATTATTATATAATTGTGTGTTTAATTAGTATATTTTATGACTGTTCAAAAATTGTCTCAAAAGGATTTTAGCTTTATTTTATTTGGTTATTTAGTCGTTTATAATTAAGTTAATTATTTTATTTTATTAAGATTAAGAAGCTTGTTAATTAATTAATATCAATTTGTCTTATTTAATTACTAGCCAAACTTATTTTAACTAAATCAAATTGGCTAAGTTTTTCCTAATCCCCTTTCAATAACCCCTGGTCCACCTATTTCCTAATTCAAGAAGCACCCAACATTAATAATACAATACATGTACCAACCGACCCCTTCCAATAAAATAATAACAACAACAACATACACCCAACTGACCCCACCCCTTTTTCCCTATTAATTTCTAACATACAATGCATACAATACATACAATTCCAAACAACACTACATATAATACAGCAAACAGTACCACCCGACCCCACCCCTGTGTTTTCCTCCTCGCGCAAAACGCAGAAACAATGAAACCCAGAACCTCAAATCAGCCCAGAATCCACCGCGTCCGAGTCCAACTGTGAACCGTGTTCAGCAGCCCAGGAAATCGACCCGCCCCATTTTCTTTTCTTTCCAACGTTAACAAAGATGACCCAGACACAGCAGTCCGAAATGTCAACAAACAACATCTCCCACAACTTTCTCTGCAACAGCCGTCCATCCTGCCTGTCATCTGGATTTTGTGGGATTTGGGTTGATTCTTGCACTAACGAGCAACTTTTTAGGTCTTTGGGAAATCTCAAATTTTCGTCCCTTTCCCCCCAAGAACGAACCCAAAATCTCCTCCTATGTAAACCGTTCTCATTCTCCATTGTAGGGGTGGGAAAATTTTTGGGGTTTAGAGAAAATTCGTTGGAAAGAAAGGGTTGAAAGAAAATATAGAACCAGCTAGCTTTAGAAAGGAAAATACACTACAAATCTCTATTATACTGTTATATACAAATGTTAGGATAGTTCTTGGACACCGAAGGGATCGAGAATCCCGATTCTTGTTTACTCCTTGCTCGCGTTCACCTCTGCTTAGTTCGTAGAAATCGTTGTGGTTTGACGTGGATCGTGGGATGGTCTTCTCCAGCTCGTTCTCGTCTCAGCGTCGCTGCCCGAAAGAAGGTGATGTTTCCTTCGTATTATTGTTTTCGTCCTTTCTGTGCTTTTATGCGCCAGATTATTGTGTTGTCATGCCACTAGCATTTGTAGCTGAAAAAGGTAGTTTTAAAGTGCTTGGTCGTGTTCTCAAATGATTCGATCTTAAAGTTGATTTAAGTTATTGTCATTTCGTATCTAATGTTGTGTTTTCTTAGCTTCTTGGTTTGAGTTTGCTGTGTTATTTGTGTGTTTGTGGCGGCAGTGTCGAAGCTCTTGGTTTTCAAGCCTAAAGAATTTTTTTTTCTCATTTTTTCTGTTGTTGTTGTTCACTGTTGTTTTGTTCATAAAATAAGGGCAAGATTCTAAACTATTTAGTATGGAAGTGTATATTGGTTTGCCTATTGTTTTTCCTATGACAACTTATTTTCTCCATTTTTTCAATCTTGTGATTATCCTATCATTCTGTATGTCGTATGTGAATCAGATTCAGGTCTCTGTTTTCGTCTAGATTTTAGTTGAAGTATGCTTGTTTTAGTCGGTGATTACCTTTAGTTTAATATCTATAGATTAGTTGGGTATGTGAGCTAATTTAATTGCATTCTAGAGATTTATTCAACCATGTTTAGTGTGAGTTAAATATCTTTTAAAAAAATAATATATATATATATATATATATATAGACCTTACAAATAAATAAAATTAAAGAAAGCTTTTTTTTATGGGTAAACTTAATTAGTGAAACAAATACTCTTATTGCATTATCTTAACTTACTAATTACTAAATAAAAAGGAATAATAAGGAGTTTTGTTTATTGGTCCACTAGTGTATCTGTTTCTTAGAATTAACACAAACAAATTATCGATGAAATTTGTATTCACAAATCTAATTAGGACTCATTAGACCGAATAAGAGTACTAAATGTTTAAAATTAAAACGTTTTTTTTTAGAAAAAATATAAAATAATTTTATGTATTATAGGAGTAGTACTTTTCCATTGAAGGTTAAAATTATTTTGGCTCTGTAAACCTTGATCCTTTTTATAATGTTAATTTTCCAACTTAATTTTTGCTTTAACTAGTAACTTTTGTGCAAATGCTTTTTTTTTTTTTTGGAAAAATAATAACAACAATGTCATAATGTTACATACTTTAATATTATAAAAGTATTTATTTCACCAATTAAGTTTTCTCGTAAAAGTTCATTAACGTTTTTTTTTGTTTTTTTTATTTATTGTTTATTCATTTATAGGATTCATATTTATATAAAAGGATATTTTATTTTGTTATAACAACAACAATAATAATAATAATAAAATTTTAACGATAAATTTAGTTAAGTGATTTTTATTGACACAAAATAAAGTTTAATGACTTTGTTAGATAAATTTCCAAATTTGAGTGACCTTTTAGATATTAACTCCTTAATTTTGTGCCTTACTAGTATGATCTTATTAAATGGAGTTTGGAATTGACTTTGACCTCCGAATTAATTACTGTGTTGTTTTATTGCGAACCTTGACAAAAGTTCTTAATTTTGTTTTTCTATTTTTAGCCTGAAAGCTTTTCTAAGTCTATTCATTCTTTGATGCCTTATGATTTTGGTATTCTAAGTTAGTTTAAATTAACTTGTGGTAGTTGGTCGATCATTGTTTTTAATGCATTACGGTATTTATGTTGATATTTCTTCTCGTGCCCACCTCACTTGGTTCTTGTCGTACTTAATTACTAATAAAAATTGCTTAGTGCCAATAATGATATCCAGGCGGTAGCATTTATTTTGTTTCGCTGTTTTTTTTAATTAAATAATTGAATTGTTACTTACATTTTATTTGTTTGTGTTTGCATGTGAAATCTATTCGGGTCCTAGTGGACTTTATTCTTGCATTTTTCTATTGGGCCACGGAGGCCTAATTCTTTTTTTCGAGTCAGCCTCCCCTTTAAAAGTTGAAGAATAAGTCCCAAAAAAAAATTTGTACAGGTTGCGAGAGATTGTATACGTTAAGTATACACAATAAAGCGATGTATCGAATCAGAGAGTTGAAGGAATTGGGCCGAAAGCTCACTTTTATTTTTTTTAAAAGTTGTATTTTGTTACTTTTGGGCCTAAGCCCTTTGCATTTTAATTATAGTTATTTGATAATTGTTAGGACAGGTACCAAGAGAGAAATTGGGCCACAATCCCAACATTACTAGTATAGGACAGGTGTGGAAATGGGCCCAAGGCCCAAAGTAGGAATTAGGCCCAAGTGTTGGTCTAGACGGACAGAAAAACCAAACTTGGGCCCAAGTCTTTTTTTCTCTTTATTTTATTGTATTTGTGTGCTTGTTTATATTTGCCGCTAACCTTAAGGTCGAAAAATTCAAATCCCCGAAAGACGCCTATTTTGATTTAACAATTTAACTGAATCAGTCATCGTTTAACAAGACGTAAAGAATAATTCTTACAAAATTAGCTCACTTAGATAATAGTTAAGTACTTCCCTTTTCCCCCTTTAAAACAGTTCTAATTATAAGACAACTCAATTTTGCAATTTAAGTTAAGTTAAATTATTTTAGCCAAATAATTAATTGTCAGATAACCGTGTATTAGCGGGCATTTCGGTGCTTTAAATCCCTTCCAAAAATGTTAATAAGAACCCCGAACCCCTTTTAAGTTTTCATTAAATTTTTGTTTTAGTCTTTTGAAAACAATAGTTTTCTTGATTCTTCTTAAAAAATTAAGTGGCGACTCTAAAACCAGTCCAAGTCAAATAATATTTTCCCAATAAAATAGAATGGCGACTCTGTTGGTAATTTGAATGGTTGTAACCTTAACATTAAATTATTTGGCTACATGTTTTAACTGTCTACTTGTTTTATTTATCGCATATATTGAACTGTGGCATTCATGGCACCTGATTCCGCCAAACGGCAAATAGATTGCATTAGGAAAAAAAGCGGTTACGTGGCTTACCATGGCTGTCCTTCAGAAAAACACAAGTTAAATTCTTTGGAAGTGATAAACGAATAGTTGGCTTGTGGTTATCCAACGTCGTTTATTAGACTTCACCCCGTTGTTTGTCCGACGCGGGTAACCGTCACTTCTAAACCAATTCTAGTCAACCTAGAGTAAAGCTAAACCAAATCCAAATCTAAGCATTAGTCTAAGATGGCTTAATACCCAAGGCGTATTAAGTCCATTAGTAAAGCCGTAAAAAATCATGTCCATGGTCTACGACCTAACGACATACCATATTATTTGACATTTGAAAGATTTATGTGTGGAAACCTGATTGTTGCCTATTTGGGGGAGGGAATCTTAACTGTGCTTTGTTTTGTAGGTATGGATCAATTCCCTAAATTCGACATGGTAGTGGAAGCCCCAGTTCTACTCAAGATGTGGTACAACGACCTCACTGTAGTTCACAAAAGGGCCTTCAACAAATATATATGAGCCCTAACAAAACTCATCAACATAGTTGGGTGGCCCGAATTGATTGAAGTCCTCACAGGCTATTGGGACAACGAGAAAATGGTGTTCAAATTTGGAACCATGGATATCACACCAACAATCGAGGAAATTCGGGACGAAATAGACACAGTCGGTACAGGGCTTGAAAGAAGAGTGAGAAAATGGGAAAACATCCTAATTCCTAACAAGCCTACCCTCGAGGATATTATAAACTGGCTCGGATTAAGAAAAGATTGCTCCTACTATGCCAAAGATTCTAGCGTTTCATTTATGGATCTCTATGTCAGATTCGGGCATGCAAGCTTCTATACGAATTACAACAAAGAGTTCAGGGTCACCTTCAGGGAATGGGGGGAGATCAGATCTTTAGCATTTATTATCGCACTATTAGGCACTATGGTTTTCCCACAACCCGAGCCTCAACATCAACACCCAGGTAATAATGTTTGTGCACACTCTCTTCCACGGGCATCTGAACCAAGGGCAAGTGAAGTATTATCCTATCGCACATGTCATCCTTTCTGACATGTACCGTGCTTTGGGAAAATGCAAGGAAGGGCATCGTTACTTTCAGTGTTGCAACCTTCTTCTTCAATGGTGGATAATGAGTCACTTGGGGAAGAGACACAGAACTCAAAAAATCCCTACCCTCGATGAGCACAATGCTCTTAAGTGTTTGAATGACATGTTGTTCTGGGCAGACTTTGAAAAAAGAAGAACCAGAGAAAGATGGGCTCAGATTTTCTCCGAATTGAGAAAAGAAAATATCCAGTGGATGTTTGACCGTTTCATCTCGAAAGATGTCATAGTACGGGGTGATAGACAACTTGTGCTTTCTCTGCAAGTTATTCGAGGTATTCGCCCATATGCACCCATCTGGGTCTTGAGGCAGTTTGGAAGAACACAAACTACACCCCCTTAAGCATACTACCGTATCTATGTGTTCGACATCGGGGACGATAGAGTGCCTGAGGCTTCAGAGATGCTGAGAGAATGGAAAAGAGCAGTGCGAATGAACAAGGACACCATTGCCATATATCGATTTAATGCGGGATACGATGAAACTTACAAAGCTTGGTTGAAGCGCAATATACTGGGTATCTCCTTCTCAATTCCGAACATTTACCGCAGTGTAGAGGATAAAGAGTCCAAATCATTGATAGAACTAAGAGAGGTAAGAAGAGAAGCTCAGGAAATGCACAAGAAATTTCTCTGAAAGCAATAGGAGGATAAGTACGCCCTCGAGATCGTAACTCAAGAATTAGAAAGCTTGAGAAGCGATTTGGGAGAGCTTAACTTATGGATTGGAGATAAGAAAAGCGGAATGTGTCTCGAGGACTGAGAAGAGAAAGGCCGCCGGAGCGAAGGATACTTGCTAATGATTCAATACAGGCTTCATCATCTCATGGCATAGAACAAGAGGAGCAGATCAGAAGCAGGACCATCAGGGACCTCATAGTGGATTTCTCCCCTGCGTGGGCTTTTTTATGTGTATTTGTTGTTATTTGCCCTTGCGTGGGCTTGCCTTTCTTGTATTTTGGTACTTTCTGCAAATGACCCATGCGTGGGCCTTTTCTTCTGTGTTTCCCGTTTATTCCCTACTTCCCCTGCTTATTTTCGCTTGTTGAACATCATTTTATATGCGAAATTTGCTTTGGGGTTGTTTTATTTAAAAATATATTTTTGGACTGGTTTAAGAGTCGTCACTTAATTTTTTTAAGAAAAAATCAAGAAAACTATTGTTTTCAAAGGACTAAAACAGTAAATCTATTGAAAACATAAGGGGGTTCGGGGGTTCATATTAGTGTTCTAGGAAGGATTTGAAAGCACCTAGAACACCCGCTAATGCGGTTATCCGACGATTAATTTATTTGGCTACAATAATTTAACTTAACTCGAATGGCAAAATTGGACTATTTTATAGTTTTAAGACTATTTTTTTAAAAAAAAAGGGGAACGCTTCAGTAGACTATGTTTTAATATTATAAGAAGCGAGTACTTAATTGGTTAATTTTTTAGATTAGTTCAGAATGGCCATCTTTCGGGGAATTAAATTGTGGTAACCTTAAGACTGACAACAAATAATGACAGGTAAANTATTTATTTTCTTTTACGTTAAGTAGAGATGAACAATTTAGTTTAAGTAATTAAAAAAAATGGGTGTCTTTTGGGGATTTGAATTTTCGACCTTAAGATTAGCGGCAAATACTAGCAAGTAAAATAAACACAATAAAGTAAAGAGGGAAAGAGAGTTGGGCCCAAATCTGGTTTCTGTACGCCTGGGCCAGTATTTGGGCCCATTTTCATTTTGGGCTTTCGGCCCATTCGAGTCATCCGCACTTGTCCTAAACTAACATTGAAGCAAGATATCATTTGGGCCTTGGGCCCAATTTTTCCCCTGTCCTAAATTCTAGCAAGAATATTAATAAATAAAATGACAAGGGCTTAGGCCCAAAATAACAAAATACAATTAGCTTCATAAAGAGTGGGCCTTTGGCCCAATCTTTTCAATTCTCCCCCCTGCTTTCACATCCTTCCACCTTCGAGACCTGTTCGTCGACTTTTATAGCTGGCTGACTCGATAAAGATGGTTTGAGCCTTTATGGCTCTTTCGAAATGCAAAAATATGGGAGTTCATGATAAACTCAGGCAGATTTCACATGCAACAAAAAATAAGAAGGTAAGGATTAATAAACAATAAAATATAATATACTTAAAAAACAAATCATAGCCGTCATTAAATAAAAATATAGCAAATAACCATATCGAATTGAAATGTCATGGATCTAGATAAAAGATACCAACTCCAAAGGCAATGAAGACCTATCATACTAAAGATTAAGTGACGATTATTTAAATTACCGTTTTTTCATTTAAAATCCACCGCAGACAAATACTAACCAGCTTATCTTATGGGCAAATATACCAATAGAGAATGATGACCACTAAACTCGAATACTCAAATTTAGTCACACTATAAAGGACCCCACAACTTAAAGAGGTAATTGAGAGGGCACATTGATCATTTCCACCAACAAATTAATATGATGACTAATACACATGAACAACAAATATATATATATATATATGAAAGAAAAATTTATCATACTCCTAGATAACAGAAAAAACACATAAACTGTATTAAAATTCACCCTTAAAATAATAACGTTAATGAAAACCATATTTTGATTGGGTTGTACAACCAAGCATTTATAAATAGACTAGTAATCTCAATTGTTTTAAGAGTCATTGAATGAAAGAAAAGAACCACATCAATTGAAATAATATGGAAATTTTATGAGCAATCTGTTTCTTCCCATATATCATATTTACATTTTATATTATTACACTATATTATAAGCAGGCAAGAATAATCATTTTTCTCAATGTAAGCTCTAGATGTTTGCAATCAAAATAGTGGATCCTTTAATGATATAAAATAACGTAAAGTAGCACCTGTCAATTCAAACTTTATTTTGATTTAATACATATATAATATATAGAGGTCACGTATTAAAATATTTTGTTAAATATTAAAGCAACTATATTTGACTTTTCAAAAAAATGAATTTTGCCAATGTTCAAAAACTTCATTTAATAGGATGATCATGCTAGCAAGACACAAAATTAGGGCGATAATGGGGGAGACAGGGGATTAAACCGAAATCCGCAAAGAAAATGAAACCTCACACTGTATGACAGTTCATGTACTCAAAACATATTATTTTGAATATAGTCATTAGCTGACAGGAAATGAATCAAGTCTATCATATTAGAATTAAACCTAAGTAATTAAATATGCACATAGATAAAGATACTAAAGATTAAGGTCTTATACGCAAAATGCAGCAGTAAGGGAAATCAGGGACGTTAGGAAGATTACCAAGTATTTCTAAAATACTTTAAACATTTAAGCATAAATAGCCTTGACACCATTCCTAAATCTACCATCCCAGCACATTAGCTATGATGTGCCAAATGGCAATACGGACAAAGTAGATAGAAAAGCCTTATGAACAACAAATTTCTTCATAGAAAAAGCCGGCAATCTAAACCAAAAATAACTCATGGACATGAAGCAATTCGAATTGAATTTTCATCGAACTAAACAAATCAAACAAGGAATAAACGATTCAAAACGTAAGCACATTTAGACACATTAATATATGAAACACACTTAATATTGCAGGAGATTCAAACAGAGACCCAAATCACCCTAAAGAGACAAAATGAGAACTAGAAAGACGCCAACTAGTGTAGAAAAGAAAAAAAAAACTAAATCACTACAACTTTCAACGTACTAACAGAATGAGTCATATGAATCGATCAGTTAAACAAAACCTCAGGTAAGGAGCTAGAACATGCAAAAGAATATCCGGAGTTTAAACTATAATTTCGAAAGCTGAAACACGAAATCAAACGAAAAGGAAATACCTTCTTTAGAGCAGCGACACTGAGGCAACACGAGCAGAGGAGCAGTGATTTCTACTACGAGAACTCGAATGCAGACAGCAGGCAAGGAGTTTTGAGCCGACAACTGAACCCGAACACCAAAAAGAAAACTTTTTGTATTGTCGACCTTCAGAACGTATTTCTAAATATTTAATACTAATGTTACAGCCCTTTTTTTGAATTGTTTTTGCTAAAATGAAAATCCAACTCCAAAAAGTTCTCCAATATTTTCTTTAATATCCTTTTCCCTTTTCCTTATATATTTTCCAAACCTTCTTCCAGCTTTTTTTTTTTTTAACTCTCCCCGAAAAGAATCCCCCCCCCCCCAATACTGAAACGAAAAGGAATATATAGAAGGGGATTAGGGTTGACGAATTGGGGGGAAAAACGGGCGAATCTGAATTCGAGGCCTATTTTCGAATTCAAAACTCCCAATTCTTTCACCATTTTAAGGGAACACCCTTTTTTTGAAACTTCAACCCTATTCCGGAAGAGGAAAGGGAGACGGACGGACTTGATCGACCTCTCGTCGTTGAGTGCCGACGTGGAGTGATCTCGCTGCTATGAGGACAAAGGACACGGCTGCTACAGGTGCCTTTTGCTGCTGTTGCAGCGAGGAACAAAGACCCGTGAAATTTTGTTGTTTGGAATTTGATGTTAATGTTTTCTGGAAATCTGGGTTCTTTTGTGAAGGAGAAACGAATCTGGGCCAGGTTGGGGAGAAAAGAGTGGGCCGACTGGAGATAAAAATGGGCTAGAGAGGTTTTGGGCTGAATGGAGAAAAGAGAAAAATTGAAATGGGTTGCTGGAGTCTTTTGTACTAAACAAATGACCCCATTTCGGGTCTTAAAGAATTGAGAACCAAGATAGGAGATGGCCAAATTTGCAACTATAATTGTAATCGAATTCAAATTAAAATTAGCTAAATTGTATTAAATTGGCAAACTCGGCTAGCATTGCAGTGGTAAAGTAGCCACGTAGGTTTCAAACTTAGGCAATTTAAATTTAAGACTTAGCCAACTTGATCAAATTTAATAAATTTGGCTAATAATTAAATAAAACGAACCAATATCAATTAATTAGCGAGCTTCTTAATCTTAATGAAATAAAATAATTAACTTAATTATAAACTAATTAATTAACTCAAAATTGTAAACTATTAGATAAATAATAAAACTAAACAAATATTTAATTAAACAAAATCTTTTTGAGACGATTTTCTAATATTTATAAAATACACTAATTAAATACATAATTATATAAAAGATATATTATTATTTAAAAGTCGTAACAAGTGACAAACTATTTGAAATAACTTGCAAACTATTCAATTATTTATATTTTTTTTGAAATTTCTAAAATTAATCACCTTAAATCATTTGAAAATTAAGAAGCTCGAGATTAATTATTATCGGGGAGGGTCAAAATTAGGTGTCAACAGGGGTAACAAAATGGTTCAATTCTACACATACATCTTTCAAATACGGTAGGCCTACCCTTGGCACAAAAGGTCCCCCTACTTGTTTAGGACACGCGATATATGCTTGTGTGCTTTAAACTGTTTATGTGGTATTGTTGCTTTGAATGAGGACATTTTTAGCCCACTCCTTTTTGAAAATTTTCTGAATATTTCCCCGATACCAAATACAAATCACTACCAAATGTCCGACCAAAATTTCATGAGTCTTAAGTTTCTCAGCCAGAAATAAAATCTAACTACCAAATCCTAAAATATTACTCTATCATCTCAGAAAAGGTGACATTGCTGCTAAGATGGAAAAGGGCAAGGGTATCGACATAGAGCTAACTGAGGAGGATTTGAGGATGAAATTACAGCGGCTCAGACAAGAGATCCAAGAAACCAGAGAAAGGAGAATAGAAGTGGAGCTTGCCACCGCAATCGCATGAACAACAAATGTGACACTAGACGCGGAATTGGCAGCAAATATGACAAAATGTGGTGTTATAAATAAAGAGATAGATGATGTGGGGAAGGAGCACGATATCTTAAACAAAGATATAACCATGATGNTTGCCTTTCTTGTATTTTGGTACTTTCTGCAAATGACCCATGCGTGGGCCTTTTCTTCTGTGTTTCCCGTTTATTCCCTACTTCCCCTGCTTATTTTCGCTTCTTGAACATCATTTTATATGCGAAATTTGCTTTGGGGTAACAAAATGGTTCAATTCTACACATACATCTTTCAAATACGCTAGGCCTACCCTTGGCACAAAAGGTCCCCCTACTTGTTTAGGACACGCGATATATGCTTATGTGCTTTAAACTGTTTATGTGGTATTGTTGCTTTGAATAAGGACATTTTTAGCCCATTCCTTTTTGAAAATTTTCTGAATATTTCCCCGATACCAAATACAAGTCACTACCAAATGTCCGACCAAAATTTCATGAGTCTTAAGTTTCTCAGCCAGAAATAAAATCTAACTACCAAATCCTAAAATATTACTCTATCATCTCAGAAAAGGTGACATTGCTGCTAAGATGGAAAAGGGCAAGGGTATCGACATAGAGCTAACTGAGGAGGATTTGAGGATGAAATTACAGCGGCTTAGACAAGAGATCCAAGAAACCAGAGAAAGGAGAATAGAAGTGGAGCTTGCCACCGCAATCGCATGAACAACAAATGTGACACTAGACGCGGAATTGGCAGCAAATATGACAAAATGTGGTGTTATAAATAAAGAGATAGATGATGTGGGGAAGGAGCACGATATCTTAAACAAAGATATAACCATGATGCTTCAGAAGCCATTTAGAAAACACTCTTTCTTCAACCAAGAGGCCAACATCAGTGGTTCCGAAGGTACCGGACCTGAAGCTGCTGAAGAAGATACTGGGGAGGAAATTGTCTATAGGCCTCCTCTTCAGGGACGATGGAAGGAAGGGAATGAAAAGACCACCCTCGAAGCATATGAGTTTACCCCCGTGATTAATGCGACAACCAGAAAAAGAATGGCTTGGGTGGAGGCACATTTTATCTTTTAGGATCTTTATTGTCTGTTTTTCACTTTCCTTGTAATCTTCAAGAAATGAATAAATGAAAATGAAACTTCCTTGGTATTCGAACTACGTAGGGCCTGAATTCTCCTTGTGAGATATGTAGGCAACCTTTCAAGGCCCGGCCCCTATCTTTTAAAATTTTCTTTTCCCCTTTATTCTACAAGGAAATAATAAGTTCAGATCAACAAATGCCCAGAGATGCAGCAAGAAGACCTTAGCTCAACGCAATTTAACCTTTCTGAGTCACCAATCTCAACATAAAAATGAGCAAATTCCTGCTTGTTCAAAAGTCAGTCCCCAATATTCGTGGGTTAGCATGTTCTCAAACAAAGCAACTTTTATGTGTTTATCTGCTTTCTATGTGATAGTTTGCATTATTTGTGCTGAATCAAAACTAACAGATTTGCCTTTGAGTTGTTTTTCTCAACAGGTAGTTAGAATTGGTCTGTGTCGATAAGCTGGCTGATCATCCTTATTTCACTAGATCTAAAGGTCCTACAGATTCTTTCCCCAATCAAAGTTGACAAAAGGGAAAAGCAGCAATGGGTGATAACAACGAAGAAACCAGCTTTACTGATGTCGTGGTGGCTCAGCCCGCCCTTGCTGATCAGAATAAACTGATCCTGCAGTTGATGCAACAAATTGCTGAGATGAGGGTTGAGATGCAGAGAAAACACGATTTGTCTCCTTCGATTTTTTTTGTCAACGCTCAACCAAACGGAAGACCTCCAGCTAAAAATCCCCCTCCTAACGTGGAACAAGCTCAGGACCCGCCCTTAAGCCCTGCTCGTAATCCCTCCATCATTGACCTTACCACCCAAAACCCCTATTACGCCTCAGCCTCTTATCAAACACCACCCCTTCCTCAAAATACCAACCTCGAAGCACCATTCCCTCCCCCCAATGCAAACCACCAAATTGGCCTACCCCTTCATAGCCAAAACGCTAATAACCCACACATTTCCCTCCTTCAACAAAACCAATATACCAGCCCGCAGACTCTCCCCCAAAACTATCGCGCCCCTTTAAATAGCCAGAGTCCCTCAATTGCTCCATCACTACCACAAAAGGCCACTTTCCAAATATCAGTCCCTAACGAGCATGACGCCCATGGTTTAGAGCTTGACCACTATGAGGAGAGGGAAAGAGAATGGAGGTCAAAGGCAGAGACCGCCAAGATAGATATGAAAGAGGAAATTAGAAAGGCCATGAAGGAGTTGAACTGCGTTCCTGAGGTCGCCGGATTGAGTTACGAAGACGTGTGCATTCATCCAAATTTTGACCTNGCTAGAGTTAGACCTCCTATATCGGAAAAGGAAATCGTCGAAGTGTTTGTGTGGGTGCAAAAGTCTGAATATTATGACAAAATCATGTTACTCGTTGGAGCAAAATTTGCTGAGATAGTCAAGGTAGGTGAGACTATCGAAGATGGATTGAGAATCGGGAAGATTGCCCGTGTTGCTGCCTCGCCCGGATTTTCGGGTTTGTTGAAGAAGAAAAGAAAGGATGTGTCATCTATCTCCAATAAGAGGAAGAAGACCCCAAGGAAAACCTCATCATACCAAGGTCGTTCTCGACCTTCACAGAGTTCGTACCCGGCTTGTTATGCACAGGCTGATTACCAAAATAATCCTCCCCCGAGTTATCAAAATACCCCTCCTCCTATTTACCAAACTGTGCTAATGTTCAGAAAAATTACCAAACTCCTCCCCCGACGTACCAAACCCCGGCTCCACTTTACCAAAATACCCCCCGAACTACCAAGTTCCACAACCAAATTACCAAACCAACTCTATCCCAAATAACAAGCCTCCCGTCCGAACGCTCCAAATTATTGCCAGATGCCTCCTCCTCAACAAGAAAATTACGATCCCCTCGTCCCAGATTTGAGAAGAAGCCTACTAGAATTTTCACTCTGCTCATTGAAAGCTCAACAAAGTTGTTCGAGCGATTAATCGCGACAAGATATATTTATCCAGTGGGACCCAAGCCGGTTGATACTAGCTCAAAGTTTTACAGACCCGACCAGAGGTGCGCTTATCACTCCAACAGTGTTAGACATGATACCGAGGACTGTATCAACCTGAAACATAAAATGCAAGACCTGATCGATCAGAACGTGGTCTCTCTTCAAACGGTCGCGCCCAATGTCAATAGTAATCCTCTGCCAAATCATGGAGGCGTCACTATCAGTATGATAAAGACAGATGATGATTGGTGCATGTCAAAGGCAATAGTTACGATTGCTCCTGATGATCTGGAAAGGGCTATAGCTTCGTTGAACATCAGAGAGAAGAAAGATTTTGTGATTCTGACACCCGAGAAGGCTGTTGCCTTAGTGCCGAGAGAAATTCTTACCCGACCAAAATTTGTGATTGAAACGTCTGTTACTCAAGGCATGACCAGATCTGGCAGGTGCTACACACCGTAAGAATTGGCCCAAGGGGAGCAGAAAAAGGATCAGACTAAAATGCCGATTAGTGAAGCTGAAGCCGAAGAGTTTTGGAGGAAAATGCAGCCGAAAGATTATTCAATTGTGAAGCATTTGGAGAAGACACCAACTCAGATTTCTGTATGGGCTTTGTTGATGAGTTCACAACTTCATAGGCAAGCGTTAATGAAAGCTTTGGATGATACTTATGTTCCCGTGGGTACCAACAGTGACAATCTAGCAGCCATGATAAACCAGGTCATCCAAGGACACCGAATTAGTTTTTGTGACGAAGAGTTACCCTTTGAAGGCAGGATGCACAACAAAGCTCTGCACGTCACCAGTATGTGTCGGGACAAGATAATAAATTACGTGTTGGTCGATGACGGATCCGGTCTTAATATTTGCCCACTTTCGACTCTGAGGCAGCTAAAATTTGATTTGGGAAAGCTTCACTAGAACCAAGTCAATGTAAAGGCTTTTGATGTAGTGCAAAGAGACACATTGGGTGCGGTGAACTTGGATATTCAGGTGGGTCCTACGGAATTCAACATCGAGTTCCAGGTGTTGGATATCAACACCAGTTACAACCTGCTTCTGGGAAGACCGTTCATTCATATGGATGGAGCTGTGCCATCTACCCTTGGAAGGACCAGGAATTGGTCATTTATGGTGAAAGGAGTCATTCCAATGGGTATGCACCAATCGTTGATGATGTCTCTCGAGGTTGTGATTTCTACACGGTGGAGCTAGTAAATGCCACCGGTAATGACTTGACTCCACAGCCTCATATGCCTACCGTGTACAATATGATTGCTACTGTCATGCTCCAGAATGGTTTCGAACCAGGTTTAAGATTGGGGAAGCACTTTCAAAGAATCGTCGAGCCTATCCAAATTCCTACCAAATAAGCAAAGTTTGGTTTGGGGTATGTCCCCACAGATGCTAACAAAGCAGAGATGAAGAACAAGAGTATTGATCAAGCATTGGCCAGGCTAATTCCACATCTGTACCAGTCATTTTCGATACGAGAAAATGTCAAGGATATTGGTCTTGGGGAAGGAATCTGGGGCCTTTTTGAGGAGATTGATGCGATCATCGAGGAAGAGG
>NC_064291.1:45978090-45988437 GCF_019186545.1 Solanum stenotomum
GGGGTGAAAAATAAAATTTAAAATTTAAAAGGACAAATTAAATTGGACTTTTCCTTGCTCTTGATTTGTCACTTGGGACTCTAGTTTACCAAGTGTAGTCATAGGTATCCATCATGCCACGTTTCTCTTAAAGTCCCCTTGCAAAGATGTGGTTTAAAAAATCGAAATGACTTATTCAAAATGCATGTGTTACTGACTTTATAATAAAAATTGACATTTTCTATTTTACATGGTTATTAATAAATTATTAATAGATTGATTAATTTTATTTTACTTTTTGTTCATATTAATTAGTCTCTTGAAAAAATCTGGGTCTTCAAAATTTGTTTAAATTCCAAATTCATATTATTTTAGTGGTAAAATGGGGAAAAAAATTAGTTATATTTTGATTTAATAAGTAATCAAATAATATAAGACAAATACTTCTAATAAGATGCCTATCTAATATGAGACGGAGATAGTATAATCTTATTATGATTAGCTTCACTCTTCATGGTAACAACTTTGTTGATAACTCAAATTTCATCTTTTTCATTAATTTCCTTATAAAGAGAAATTGAAACTAAATTACTCCACTTTAAATAGAGGTATTGAAGAAAATTAGAAAAGGATTAGGGTGTTTTTGGTATTGAAGAAAATATTTTTATGAAAAAAAAAGTACTCTTTCTATATTATTTTATGTGGCACTTTTCGGATTTCGAGATTCAAATAAGTCTATCTTTGACCGTAAATATTTTATAGATCTTTTAAACATTTTGAATTATCAATTATTGTTACTTATAGTACTTTCGTGTGTCACATATATTAAGAACTTGAATTATTGTAAAATTCTTACTCCTTAATAACCTTTATCTTCTACATATTTTTAATCATAATATTTGTTCTTGATATAATTAGTTCCTCAATATTATTGGATGATTTCTTATAAATTAGTCAATTGTCACTTTCTCTATTGTGTTTGTACATGTGCAAGGAAAGTATAAGATACTCAATTTGATGACCTATTTACTATTCATTATTTAGCCAGTAGCAGCTACTTTTTCTTGCTCTTTCATGTCATTGTCCATGAACACCCAAATTTATCACGTGAAAGATAATAGCCCCTCGTATTCTCAAATGTGTGTTCCTTGATTATTCTAGAGCTAGTAAATCATAAAAAGATCTCATTAATTAAGTTTTTAAAAACTTTTTTTAATTATATTTTTAAAAAGTTGAAAATATTTTGAAATATATTGTATTGGACTTTTAATTAATATAGAAACATTTGAACTTTTATGAATAAAGAATGTGAAAGGTTAAGAAGCAATAGGTAAAATTACGTGATAATATCTATCTATCTCTCTCTCTCTCTCTCTCTCTCTATATATATATATATATATATACTACCTTAAAAGGATGAACTCCTAAATTGAATGTTAAATTACTATAATACCTTCAACTTAAAATTGAACAAGTAGACACAGTATCCTACAAGGCATATATAATACACGTAGGACACCACTTTGTACACAAAATTGTCATGTAGGATCCCATATAGAATGAATGTGTCTATTTATTTAATTTTATACTAGCTTAAGTGCCTACTTGAGCACACCCAAAGTTAAAGGTCATAATTGACAGCTGAACCAAGTTAAGGGTCATGTATTATGCCTAAACCATATAAAGGGTAAGCATTATGTCTTTCATGGATCAACAAATTTTGAGATTCATAACTTCTCAACTAAAATGCCTTTGTTCTTCAAGATTTCCCTCTTCTTCTTCTTCTGTTTCTTCTTTGTATATACTAGATAACTTATTTGTGTGTCACATATATTAAGAACTGGAAATATTGTAAAATTCTTACTCTTTAATAACCTTTATCTTCTACATATTTTTAATCATAATATTTGTTTTTGATATAATTAGTTCCTCAATATTATTGGATGATTTCTTATAAATTAGTCAATTGTCACTTTCTCTATTGTGTTTGTACATGTGTCAGTAAAGTATAAGATACTCAATTTGATGACCTATTTACTATTCATTCTTTAGCCAGTAGCAACTAGTTTTTCTTGCTCTTTCATGTCATTGTCCATGAACACCCAAATTTATCATGTGAAAGATAATAGCCCCTCGTATTCTCAAATGTGTGTTCCTTGATTATTCCAGAGCTAGTAAATCATAAAAATATCTCATTGATTAAGTTTTTAAAAACCTTTTTTAATTATATTTTTAACAAATTGAAAATATTTTGAAATATATTGTTTTGGACAAAGAAAGAACAACTAAAGAATACTGAACAAACCAAGTCACATGTTTATTATTCTGAAGGGGACCAGCTAGACAAAAATATAGGAGATAAAAACAACTAAAAGTAATTAGAAGAAGACTCTTAGAAGAATCAAGAAAGGTTACAAGTAGCAGTAGTTATAATAGTAGGGACTCTATTTTTTCTTGTATTAACCATTAACAAAGAATAGAAAAGTATTAATATAGAAACATTTAAACTTTTCTTAATAAAGAATGTGAAAGGTTAAGAAGCAATAGGTAAAAATACGTGATAATATCTATCTATTTATCTATCTCTCTCTCTCTATATATATATATGGCTACTTCATTTCACAAGATGGTACTCCAGGAAAAATGCCTAATGTAATTTGTATATTCGAACGTTATGCTGGAGATATCATGTGGCGCCATACAGAGCTTGCAATTCCTGGAAAAGTGGTAAGTTAGTATAGAAATAGTGCTCTTTTTTGATAAATTGATTTCGGATTAGTTAGTACTTCTCTTTCATTTCTAAATTTGGAGCTGCAGATACGAAAGGTTAGACCGGAGGTGAGCCTGGTGGTGAGAATGGTATCGACTGTAGGGAATTATGATTACATTACTGACTATGAATTCAAACAAAGTGGCACCATCAAAGTCACGGTAAGTAAACCACGCTCATGAGTAAGACTAGTAAAATGTCTGTTTTAGGCGTAGCTTACACTAAGTATCAACTTTTTCCGAATTCATTGTCATGTACAGGTTGGGTTAACTGGTCTACTTGAAGTAAGGGGATCTATATATACTCACAACGACCAGATAAAAGAGGAAGTGTATGGTACACTAATAGCAGAAAACACATTAGGTGCATATCATGATCATTTCTTTACCTATCACCTTGATTTAGACGTAGACGGTCATGAAAATTCCTTTGTGAAAAATAACTTAAAAACTAGACGCGTGATCAATAAAAGTTCACCAAGAAAGAGTTATTGGACAGTTGTTAGTGAAACAGCTGAAACAGAATCAGATGCAAGGATTCAGCTAGGTTCATCACGAGGCGCCCTTGAAATGGTAGTGGTGAACCCCAACAAGAAGACTGAGGTTGGGAATGAAATAGGCTATTGTCTGATCCCGGGAGGATCTGCAACAAGTCCATTGTTAAAAGACGACGATTACCCACAAATCCGCGGAGGTTTTACCAAGTACAATGTGTGGGTGACACCTTATAACAAGTCTGAGAAATGGGCAGGAGGATTATATACTGATCAAAGCCATGGGGATGATACATTAGCCATATGGAGCCTCAGGTAATACGCGCAATAGATTCTATATAGTAATCTCTTGTTTCAGGTCGTTTGTTTTAATTTCCTTTTTAGTCTGTTTTAGAAGAACGTCTTTTTCCTATTCGGACAACTCTTTAATTCTAACTTTCCGGAGTAATTTTTTTATGATAATGCAGAGATAGGGAAATCAAGAACACGGATATTGTATTATGGTACACATTTGGTGTTCATCATGTACCCAAACAAGAAGATTTTCCAATTATGCCAACATTAAGCACTGGTTTTGAGCTCAAGCCTACTAATTTCTTTCAGCATAATCCAGTTCTTTAATAAGTCAAATGGGCTAAACTTTGTACTATCATAAATGGATAATGTCATCATTTATGAAAAATAATTCTACTAATATTGTTATTAAATAAAGTCACCTCTTAGCCATGCTTTATGCATCTCATTCTTGAGTGAAAACTTTGTACTCATGATACAGTCATATCGTCACATAAATGTTATGACATGTTTATGATAAATTTAAAAAGTCTTATAACTATAAGATACTATTCAAGTAGTATTTTAAGATCACAAACTTCAAATATTTTTGTTTTCTTCTTAAATTTCACGTCGTTCAAATTATGTCATATAAATTAGAACGCCATGAGTATAACTTTCATGATGTATACCAAATTCAAACATCCATGTACAAGTATGAAACAGAAGAGGATGAAACACCACAACCAAATATACTCAATGCACTTAACACAACTATACAAGTTATCAATATTTGTTTACTCCTTCAATATTCAATTTACAACTAAAGTACCTTTTGTACCATGGATGTCTTAGTATTTGTACTTTTTTCCTGGATATGGTGCTTGTTTTATTGTTATTAGACATTTTTTCTTTTGTAAATATAAGTTTGCTTACCAGAAAATTGTTATTGTAGGCCATTTCTAGCTCATTTTGTGGTGAACATTCACAGGGAGTGTCGAATTCGTTGTAATATCCAGAAAAAAATAATGAAATAAAGAAGAAACAGTCTCTCTTATCTTCTCTCCAAAATTTGCACGAGATTGTTTTGTCCGGAGAGAAAGATATGTTTGAGTTTGGCATACATCATAAAAATTATACTCATCGCGCTTTAATTTATGTGACATAATTTGAATGATGTGAACTTTAAGAAGAAAACAAAGATTTTTGAAGTTTAAGGTCTTAAAGTACTACTAGTACAGTAACTTCTAGTTTTGTAGTTATGTGACTATTTTAATTTATCATTAACATGTCATAACATTTTTGTGACAATAAGATTGTTAGATGCATAAAGTATAAGCATGGCCAAGAGCTGACTTTATTTAATGACAATAGTAGTAGAATTTTTTTTCATAAATTAGGACATTATCCATTTATGATAGTACAAAGTTTGCCAACTTGACTTATTAAAGAACTGGATTATGCTGAAAGAAATTAGTAGGCTTGAGCTCAAAACTAGTGCTTAATGTTGGCATAATTGGAAAATCTTCTAGTTTGGGTACATGATGAACACCAAATGTGTACCATAATACAATATCCTTGTTCTTGATTTCCCTATCCCTGCATTATCATAAAAGAAATACCTCGGAAAGTTAGAATTAAAGAGTTGTCAGAATAGGAAAGAGACGTTCTTTTTGAAACAGACTAAAAAGAAAGTTAGACAAATGACCTGAAACAAGAGAGTACTATATAGAATCTATTGCGTGTATTACCTGAGGCTCCATATGGCTAATGTATCATCCCCATGGCTTTGATCAGTATATAATCCTCCTGCCCATTTCTCCGACTTGTTATAAGGTGTTACCCACACATTGTACTTGGTAAAACCTCCGCGGATCTGTGGATAATCATCGTCACTTAACAATGGACTTGTTGCAGATCCACCCGGGATCAAACAGTAGCCTATTTCATTCCCAACCTTAGTCTTCTTGTTGGGGTTCACCACTACCATTTCAAAGGCGCCTCGTGATGAACCTAGCTGAATATTTGCATCTGATTCTGTTTCAGCTGTTTCACTAACAACTGTCCAATAACTCTTTCTTGGTGAACTTTTATTGATCATGCGTCTAGTTTTTAAGTTATTTTTCACAAAGGAATTTTCATGACCGTCTACGTCTAAATCAAGGTGATAGGTAAAGAAATGATCATGATATGCACCTAATGTGTTTTCTGCTATTAGTGTACCATACACTTCTTCTTTTATCTGGTCGTTATGAGCATATATCGATCCCCTTACTTCAAGTAGACCAGTTAACCCAACCTGTACATGACAATGAATTCAGAAAGAGTTGATACTTAGTATAAGCTACACCTAAAACATACGTTTTACTAGTCTTACTCATGAAAGTGGTTTACTTACCGTGACTTTGATGGTGCCACTTTGTTTGAATTCATAGTCAGTAATGTAATCATAATTCCCAACAGTTGACACCATTCTCACCACCAGGCTTACCTCCGGTCTAACCTTTCGTATCTGCAGCTCCAAATTTTGAAATGAAAGAGAAGTACTAATTAATCCGAAAACAATTTATCAAACAAGAGCATTATATACTATACTAACTTACCTTTTTTCCGGGAATTGCATCCTCTGTATGGCGCCACATGATATCTCCAGCATAACGTTCGAATATACAAATTACATTAGGCATTTTCCCTGGTGTACCATCTTGTGAAATGAAGTAGCCATCAATAAACTTCGCGTTCTCTGGACAATCCTTTGATGGTTCAAGCTCTACCGCACATAGACCGAATCCAAATTCACCTGCATCGAAATAAGCCCTGTAGTACCATTCTTCAGTTAAATCCATGTATGGCACAAAAACTTCAGACACAAATCCTCTGTACATTACACTCGAAATTCTCTTTTGTCAGCATCAAACATCGATGCTAGTGATATGATTATTCCCGCTCTCATGTCATACGCTACATGGAACTTCCAATCGACCCACCTAAAGCAAGAAAAAAACATGTCATTCTTCACCAAAAGATAGTATTCTCAAAGCCCTCTGTTTCAATTTGTTTGTCTAGTTTTGACTTGACACAGAGTTTAAGAAAGTAAAGAAGACTTTTGAATATTTTGGTCTTAAACAGAGAAGATATATTGTAGAATGTACCAGAACGGACTAAAAAGGAATGTAAGACAAATATATTGAAACATAGTGAGTATACTCTTTACCTCACTGTGTTTCCGTTGTCTAGAGTAAAACTTGGTCCATCAGGCTGCACTATTTTTATTGAATTGGATTCATGAGATGATCTCCGCCGCTTTGATCCCATGTAATCTGTCCCATTAGCTTTAGGGACAGGAACAATCAAACGATCAATATAACTCGCTATTGTCATTTGATCAAGAAGAACAATAATTGTAATTCCTTCAATAGGTCTCATATAAAGATTAATTGTTCCATCTAAGTAATAGCAAATGACTTTAACCATTCTATTAGTACTCTTCCTTTTCTCTCCATACCATCCAACAGGACAGCCTTGGCACGCGACTTCTTTTAGCTTCAGCCGTCTCTTTTTAATGGACGATATAAATGGTGGATATGATAATGGTAACTCATCGGCAGCTGTTTGCTCTTGTAATGTAAGCATGGGGTAGCCATGTCCATTATAGATTTTATCTGATAAAATTGAAACACTCGATAAGTCTACGATGATTTCATGTGTTTTTTTATCAATTCGAGTGATAACAATAGCTTCGCGAGGTGGAGTAGTACTCTTGGTGTGATGATGAGTGGATGATAGCCATGAAAGGACTAATTGTTTGTTTGGTTCATTTAAGCCAACATAATGAAAGGTTACATTGAGGGGAAAATAGGAATTTTTTACTATGTTTGTTACTTGAGTGAGTTCAAATAGAGTGAGAGACTCCAATGGGTGGTTGTTATCAAGAGGGTAGGATGAACTAACAAAGAAGAAAAAGAAGAAAAAGAGGGAAATTTTGAAGAACAAAGGCATTGTAAGTTGAGAAGCTATGAATCTCAACATTTGTTAACCCATGAAAGACATGATTCTTATCCTTTATATGGTTTATGAGTGTATTCTCATGATATCTTTGTGGTTAAAATAAAAGGGAAAAGGACCAAAATACCCCTGAACTATTCGAGATTGGTTAACTTTACCTTCCGTTATGTTTTTTTACTAAAATATGCTCTTGTCGTTAATCAACTAACTCAAAAATGTCATCCAACTAGAGTTGACCTATTTCAAATAGTTCAAGGTTATTTTTTACAACCCTTAATATATTGATAACTTAGAATAATACATGTATAAAATCATGGGTGGATTTATAGGCAAATTTATGATGCATGTGAACTCATGGTCGTTTCTCCGTCAAACTAGCTAGGTATTTTGTATGCATATTTCTAGAATTGATATAAGTTGATTTGTTGGTACCTCTAACCTAGAAAGGCAAAATGGTCCACTTGGTTGAATGTTGAATTAATTACCTAAAGGGACATGGATCAACTTCACCATATTATAATATAAGTATGAAATCTTAAAAATGACTAGTTTGGCCCATATTAGAAATTTATAGCTATTGTTTGTGTATTTACTATTCATAGCAAGAGGCGAGAGGCGAGAGGCAAACGAGATTTGGGAAAGAGAGAGAAGATATATGCTAGATACATGTTGTATTCGTCGAATACACATGCATGTTGTATCAACGAAATAATACACAGTCTGATGCTGGCTATATTCGATACATGCTAATACATGTTTTATCACTTGTATTCGTTTACTCTTATATTGCTTGTATTCATTTGCGATACAAAAAATACAAACCGATACGAATTGTATTCGATGCATACATGCTGATATATACAAGCTGATACAACTATATTACTTATATGTATTCTGTTCCATATGGAGCTTGTGACTTTAATTTTGACTTTTAACTTTATGTGTTATTGTTGCATGTGCTTGAGGGGGTGGCCCTAAATGTGGAGTGGCCTTTTTCTGTAACTTTTTATATACATTTTTAAGTGTTTTGGTTGATGTGTTGGCCCTTATTGACTTTAATGTATTTGGTGATGTAGGGTTTTGTGTTAGGGTTGTGACTTTAATTTTATGCTTTATTCATTTCAATATTTTTGTCTTTTTTTATACAAAGTTTAAGAAAGTAGAGAAGACTTTTGAATATTATGGTCTTAAATTAAAGATATGTCAAATCACTGCTTTCACAAAGGTTTTTTCCATTGCGAATCAATGAAAATTGTGTTATAAAATATGATTTTTCACTCATTTTCCACTGAACCAGCTCACTAGAAAAAGGAAAACAGATTCCTAATATTTTCGTGTGCATTACTTTTTTTATAAAAAAAAAAATCACTGATTCAATCAAAATATTTGTCAGGCTAGCCAGTGAACATTTTACAGTGAAAATTTTTAATGGCAAAATAGTGATTTTTTTAATAATGAATGTACCAAAATGTCCTTTAATTTTGTGGTCTTAAACATGTTACGTGGAAAATTAGAATCAACAAGTTGCCAAATAGAAAAAAAGAGACATTCTTTTTAAATGAATTTTTTTTTTTAAAAAAAAAAACAGGACAAACAAATTGAGATGGAGATAGTATTTGTTACTCTACTCTTTTTTTTTTTTTTTTTTACCATCTTGACTAGGGGTGGTGGACAAAATTTAATGTTTGGAGACTTGCTTATACCTTATTTTTCACTATCTAAAGACTTTTATTTCTCATATATGTATCACTTCTACTCATAACTCATGTGGCTTGTTTGGAAATACGTTTCTATTTTGTTATTATAATTGGGATTACTTGTCATATATCTTTAGATCTCATGGAATTATATTGAATATGTTATTGTTGTTATTTTCAGAGTTAAGGATTAAAAATACATTTAAAATATCTCGGTTATTTTTAGGTTTATATTTGAACTATTGGGCATGTGAATTTTCTACCTGAACTCACTACACCAAAAGTGATCTTTAGCGGTAATTGATTAATAACAATAGCTTAATTGCCGCTAAATATATATTTTTAGAGGTAAGTAACACTCTTTGTAAATGTCCCTAAAACCTATAGTGACATTGAATCGAATGACAATTAAATTAACTAATGCCGGTTAAAGACTAAGCATTCTTTGTTAATGTGTCTATTTATTGCCACTAAACTATTTTTGTTGTAATGACTATCGCCAAATATTTATCGAAATACACTTGAACTATCGGTTATTCACTTTTTCTACTTGAAATTTCAGGTACAGTGTGGCTTGAACTGTTTGCTCAGATGAAATTTTGCAAATTTCTGACTGAAAATGGTAAAAGCAAAGATGACTCAAGGCTAAAATTACTTATGAGAAAATCGGCTGTTTCAATATTAAATCGAAAATCCATCTTTATTTTTTGGATTTTTGGATTATGAATTGAGCATTTTATTTTATTTTTAAAATTTATGAATTTTGTATTAGATATTGGATTTAGTACTATAAATTTTCATATGAATACCTCAAATTTTTAAGCCTTATATCCTGCATTATCCTATATTATGTGTTCAATGCTAAGCAGGGGCGGCTGGTTAGCCTTAGGTCCCCAATTTTAGGGGACCCCATTTTTTAGTTAATTAGGTAGGATTAAATTTTTAAAAAAATATTAGAACTAAGACAATAAATGCAAAGCCCCATTTTTTAGTTAATTAGGAAGGATTAAATTTTTTAAAAAAATTGTTAGAACTAAGACAATAAATGCAAACGGCTTAATGAAGTGATAGTCAATAGATATGACTATGACTTTTTAACTTTCCAATAAAAAGTTGTGTACTTTTTTTTT
>NC_064291.1:45996122-45999464 GCF_019186545.1 Solanum stenotomum
AAGAGTACACTGAAGATTATATTGCAAATATAATATACAAGCTTTATTTGCTTTACGTCAAACTAGAGGAAGTTGACGTCAAATGTTCAATGAGAGAAATTAAGTGTCAACACGGTAAAAACACTATCTCTCCATTTGAATCGCATTTTATGCTAATGAATTTTATCTTAGTCTTTTTCGAGAGCATCCCAAGAGGATGAATTCTCAAAGCAAACCACAAGTGCAGATGACATAAAAAAGGTTGCAGCACAACGTGGAACTTTTTCTTAGCAGCGAACTGGGACATAGTACAAAGAGGAGTGCCAAACTCTTAGGACGCGAGCAGAGGAGTGACTTCCACCACAATCAAACCACACCCCTATCAGAAGACATGTGGGCTTTTCTTTAGGATTTCTAGTTTCAGTTTCGCATCCGGAAATTTTTTGTCTCCACCTGAAGCAGCTTTCCAATCCAAGTGACAATGCACCAAGAGCTTTGGGAATTATGTCCATGTAAGTTCTTAATTATGGGTGTGAAGCGCGCCACATTCATGGCTAAGAGATTGCAAGCCTTCTTTTCATACTCGACTTATTTTGTCACTTTTCCACAACCAAAGGTGATCTGGCATATTAGATTTCCTTTTCAACCGTTCTAGTCGAACTACAAACAGCCTGATTCCCTAGGTTGAGGGATATGTAGGCGGCGGAATCAATGTTGAAAACTCGGTTGTATTCCAACATTCGCTCTTAAATCTTATTTCCGAGCATCCTAATGCCTTCATTTGAATTCTTTCAGAATCGTGCATCGAATCAAGAGTATCGAACTACAAATGACCTGAATTCTCATATAGCATGAGATATGTAGGAAACTCATTTCCGTGGTTCGGCCGTAATTCTTAAAGTCCCTACCAAATCCCTCTTTCAGAAAGATGAAGATGTGGTTGGTCAAAATTTGATTCGTCAATTTCATTTTCCTCGGATTTCTTTCATCAATCCAAGTTAAACGAAGGACAGTTGTTGACATCCAATTTTGGACCTCCACAAATATAAATTAATCATCGAGCTTCCAAAATTCCAAATGATTTGAAATAATTGGCTTTATAAAATTCAAAATAATTTTCAAGTCATTTTAAGTAGTTTTGTCATTTTTAAAAAATTTAAAATAATAAATGTGATATTTTATAGAATTATGTGTCTAATTAGTATATTTTATGAATGTTAGAAAATTGTCTCAAAAGGATATTAGTCTCATTTAAATATTTGGTTATTTAGTTTAAGTTAATTAATAGCTTATATTTCGAGTTAATTAGTTTATAATTAAGTTAATTATTATATAATTGTGTGTCTAATTAGTATATTTTATGAATGTTTGAAAATTGTCTCAAAAGGATTTTAGCTTTATTTTATTTGGATATTTAGTCGTTTATAATTAAGTTAATTATTTTATTTTATTTTATTAAGATTAAGAAGCTCGTTAATTAATTAATATCAATTTGTCTTATTTAATTACTAGCCAAACCTATTTTAACTAAATCAAATTGGCTAAGTTTTTCCTAATCCCCTTTCAATAACCCCCTGGCCCACCTATTTCCTAATTCAAGAAGCACCCAACATTAACAATACAATACATGTACCAACTGACCCCTTCCAATAAAATAATAACAACAACAGCATACACCCAATTGACCCCACCCCTTTTTTCCCATTTAATTTCTAACATACAATGCATACAATACATACAATTCCAAACAACACTACATACAATACAACAAACAGTACCGCCCAACCCCACCCCTGTGTCTTCCTCCTCGCGCAAAACCCAAAAACAATGAAACCCGAAACCTCAAATCAGCCCAGAATCCACCGCGTCCGAGTCCAGCTGTGAACCGCGTTCAACAGCCCAGGAAATAGACCCGCCCCATTTTTTCTTCTTTCCAACATTAACAAAGAGGATCCAGACACATCAGTCCGAAATGTCAACAAACAGCAGCTCCCACAACTTTCTCTGCAACAGCCATCCACCCTGCCTGTCGTCCGAATTTTGTGGGATTTGGGTTGATTCTTGCACAAACGAGCAGCTTTTTGGGTTCTTGGGAAATCTCAAATTTTCGTCCCTTTCCCCGCAAGAACGAACCCAAAATCCCCTCCTATATAAACCCTTCTCATTCTCCATTGTAGGGGTGGGAAAATTTTTGGGGTTTAGAGAAAATTCGTTGGAAAGAAAGGGTTGAAAGAAAATATAGAACCAACTAGCTTTAGAAAGGAAAATACACTACAAACTCCATTATACTGTTATATACAAATGTTAGGATAGTTCTTAGACACCGAAGGGACCGGGAATCCAGATTCTTGTTTACTCCTTGCTCGCGTTCACCTCTGCTTAGTTCGTAGGAATCGTTGTGGTTTGACGTGGGTCGTGGAAGGCTCTTCTCTAACTCGTTCTCGTCTCAGCGTCGCTACCCGAAAGAAGGTGATGTTTCCTTCGTATTATTGTTTTCGTCCTTTCTATGCTTTTATGAGCCAGATTATTGTGTTGTCATGCCACTAGCATTTGTAGCTGAAATAGGTAGTTTTAATGTGCTTGGTCGTGTTCTCAAATGATTCGATCTTAAAGTTGATTTAAGTTATTGTCATTTCGTATCTAATGTTGTGTTTTCTTAGCTTCTTGGTTTGAGTTTGCTGTGTTATTTGTGTGTTTGTGACGGCAGTGTCGAAGCTCTTGGTTTTCAAGCCTAAAGATTTTTTTTTCTCGTTTTTGCTACTGTTGTTGTTCACTATTGTTTTGTTCATAAAATAAGGGCAAGATTCTAAACTAATTAGTATGGAAGTGTATATTGGTTTGCCTATTGTTTTTCCTATGACAACTTATTTTCTCCATTTTTTCAATCTTGTGATTATCCTATCATTTTGTATGTCATATTTGAATCGAATTCAGGTCTCAGTTTTCGTCCAGATTTTAGTTGAAGTATGCTTGTTTTAGTCGGTGATTACCTTTAGTTTAATCTCGATAGATTAGTTGGTTATGTGAGCTAATTTAATTGCATTCTAGAGATTCATTCAACCATATATAGTGTGAGTTAAATATCTTTAAAAAATATATATATATATAGACCTTACAAATAAATAAAATTAAAGAAAGCTTTTTTTTATGGGTAAACTTAATTAGTGAAACAAATACTCTTATTGCATTATCTTAACTTACTAATTACTAAATAAAAAGGAATAATAAGGAGTTTTGTTTATTGGTCCACTAGTGTATCTGTTTCTTAGAATTAACACAAACAAATTATCGATGAAATTTGTATTCACAAATCTAATTAGGACTCATTAGACCGAATAAGAGTACTAAATGTTTAAAATTGAA
>NC_064291.1:45999560-46088127 GCF_019186545.1 Solanum stenotomum
TTTTTTTTTTTTGGAAAAATAATAACAACAATGTCATAATGTTACATACTTTAATATTATAAAAGTATTTATTTCACCAATTAAGTTTTCTCGTAAAAGTTCATTAACGTTTTTTTTTGTTTTTTTTATTTATTGTTTATTCATTTATAGGATTCATATTTATATAAAAGGATATTTTATTTTGTTATAAAAACAATAATAATAATAATAAAATTTTAACGATAAATTTAGTTAAGTGATTTTTATTGACACAAAATAAAGTTTAATGACTTTGTTAGATAAATTTCCAAATTTGAGTGACCTTTTAGATATTAACTCCTTAATTTTGTGCCTTACTAGTATGATCTTATTAAATGGAGTTTGGAATTGACTTTGACCTCAGAATTAATTACTGTGTTGTTTGATTGCGAACCTTGACAAAAGTTCTTAATTTTGTTTTTCTATTTTTAGCCTGAAAGCTTTTCTAAGTCTATTCATTCTTTGATGCCTTATGATTTTGGTATTCTAAGTTAGTTTAAATTAACTTGTGGTCGTTGGTCGATCATTGTTTTTAATGCATTACGGTATTTATGTTGATATTTCTTCTCGTGCCCACCTCACTTGGTTCTTGTCGTACTTAATTACTAATAAAAATTGCTTAGTGCCAATAATGATATCCAGGTGGTAGCATTTATTTTATTTCACTGTTTTCTTTTATTAAATAATTGAATTGTTACTTTCATTTTATTTGTTTGTGTTTGCATGTGAAATCTATTCGGGTCCTCGTGGACTTTATTCTTGCATTTTCCTATTGGGCCACAGAGGCATAATTCTTTATTTCGAGTCGGCCTCCCCTTTAAAAGTTGAAGAATAAGTCCCAAAAAAAAAAGGCGTATAGGTTGCGAGAGATTGTATACGTTAAGTATACACAATAAAGCGATGCATCGAATCGGAGAGTTGAAGGAATTAGGCCAAAAGCTTACTTTTATTTTTTTTTTTTAAGTTGTATTTTGTTACTTTTGGGCCTAAGCCCTTTGCATTTTAATTATAGTTATTTGATAGTTGTTAGGACAGGTACCAAGAGAGAAATTGGGCCACAAACCCAACATTACTAGTTAGGACAGGTGTGGAAATGGGCCCAAGGCCCAAAGTAGGAATTAGGCCCAAGTGTTGGTCCAGACGGACAGAAAAACCAAACTTGGGCCCAAGTCTTTTTCCCTCTTTATTTTATTGTATTTGTGTGCTTGTTAATATTTGTCGCTAACCTTAAGGTCAAAAAATTCAAATCCCCGGAAGACGCCTATTTTGATTTAACAATTTAACTGAATCAGTCATCGTTTAACAAGACGTAAAGAATAATTCTTGCAAAATTAGCTCACTTAGATAATATTTAAGTACTTCCCTTTTCCCCCTTTAAAATAGTTCTAATTATAAGACAACTCAATTTTGCAATTTAAGTTAAGTTAAATTATTTTAGCCAAATAATTAATTGCCGGATAACCGTGTATTAGCGAGCATTTCGGGTGCTTTAAATCCCTTCCCAAAATGCTAATAAGAACCACGAACCCGTTTTAAGTTTTCATTAAATTTCTGTTTTAGTCTTTTGAAAACAATAGTTTTCTTGATTTTTCTTAAAAAATTAAGTGACGACTCCAAAACCAGTCCAAGTCAAATAATATTTTCCCAATAAAACAATGCGTCTTAACATTCAAAGTTAAAGCATCTAAGATATTAGAATCAGTCAAAAATAACTACAAATTTGACTGAGCATTAAAATAAACTGGGCCATAGGCCACTGTAGATTCTATCGAACTCATCAAAGACTGTCAAAAATTAAGATTTCTCGCGTCACGAAGAGCAGCTAAGAAAGTCTCTGGTAACCCTTTAAGAGTCAAAGGCTTGAAAGCAATTTGAACCATGCTAATATGCAAGAATTTATATTGAGATTTATAAAATTCAGTATCACGCTTATTTAATAAACAAATAGTTTATTCTGACGAGTTTAACGCCAAAGATTGCTCAATTGTTTTAATCAACTGTTTATTTGTGATTTTATCAAACCAACCATAATCATAAATAGTTTTTATATTCACTTTCGGAATAGTCCATTTGTTTAACAAATCAAGGTTTTGAGGTATATCTACCTCTTCTAACTGAGTACTTTTAATATCTTCTTGATCCATAAAAGAGAGAATATATCTATGCCGAAATTCTTCACATCAATTATATATATACCATGAAAGTTCCTAGGCTCTAGTTTAGTAAAATGAATTTCTAATACAAACACAATTGATATATATAGAATTATGTTTTTTTTTTGTAAAATAATGTTCATGTTAAACTTAAATAATATTTCAAAAGTGAAAAGTAAGTTGAAAAAAACACATTATACCAACATGTTTCCAAATTTAAAATATACCTTCAAAAAGAAAATATGGTGTTTCAAATTTTCATGATCAAAAATCAATTTTCAAATAAAGTGAAAATTATTTTATAAATAAATAAATATTTATGTTTAAATGGGTCCTAAAAGTAGAAGTTGAAAAAACAATGAAATATGAGAAGGCAAATTTTTTTAAAGTACAATAAATGAAAAATGGGAGGAAAAGAAACAAAGTAATTTTAGTGGTCAATTTTTATGGGATAAGTGACCATCCGAAGAATTAACTTAAATATTTTTATCCTCATAGCCTTTAATTATAGAATAATAAAAATTATAATTTGAAAACATTTTCTGTTAAAATAAATAATTATTATTTTCATCCAAACAAACTAAGGTAGTAATTAAATTGATTTTGGAATAGAACTTAAAAAAAAAATCTAGAAAAAACGAGGAAAGAGAGAGAGAGAGAGAGAGTAGGAAAGAGACAAAAGGCAAAGAAGGACAATAACGCATGGATCCCACAAATAAGACTATTGTTTGGTACAAAGATGAATAATACAGGGATCACTAATGTTGTTATTAGTAATGCATGGATTAATAGTGTAGGGATTAGTAATGTAGAGTTTATTTTTATCAAGTGTTTGGTTCGTTGTTTCCCACCTCATCTTATGTTTGGATTGAAACTTTATAAAAAAACTTCTTTCCAATTATACCCTTGAATTATTATGTAATTGAGTTATGGTAAATAATTGCCGGACAATATTTTTTTTTTAGGCCTTCTAACTAGCTCTGAGAAGAACAATTTTGTTATCATGTTTGCCTTTTTTTTTTCCACTTAAATTATTTGAGGATAAATAATTGTCATCTTAGTATTGATTACTTACAAAATGTCATTTTTCAATTAAAAAAGGATAAACTATCAACTTTTAAAATTGAAACGACAAACAATAGTAAAAATTGAATAAATCATCTACATTTACATATAAAAATTGCAAGTTGTAGTTTTAATATTTATGCAATTTTATAAATTGTTCAAAATACAAATAATTAGAAAACCACACAAATATATATATAATCAACAAATTATACATTCAATTAAGATCACAAACGTCATGTGGTGATATATTGACCCTTTTAATTAGTTAATGTGAAACAACTCACAATTCAAATATTGTATTAATTTGTGTGGGATAGGTTGGTATTATGTTTCGAGACTTGTTGATGATTATGCATGGTTGGGACCTGAGGGACTCGGGTGATTTTAGGCACATATTTTTTGCTTGAAACACAGCTGAGTGCAGATCTGAACCTGGTGCAGTGCAAATGCAATCACCAGATTTAAATTGAGCCAGAGCTATTAGGTACTGTAGAACTCGTAACCACTCCACGCCTATTCTTACCTAACTAGTGTAGTAACTCTTTCCTATGGACTAATTGGAAAAAGAGAACCATTGTGCCATTCTCCTGGCTTGAAACTTGATTTGATTATCTAAGGAATTAAAAACTTGATTTTTTCAAATGAGGACTCTTCTTTGTAGGAAGATGATTCCCGGCCATTCTTTGAAGCTGATTTGAAAACAAAACGTTCGTTCCGTGACGTGAGGCTCCAGCTTAAAACTTTGAAACTCTACCAAATCATACTCGGCAACTGAAGCATCTCTCTACTCTTTCCTATGCTACCATATATCATATGATTCTACACAAGACTACTTTTTTTTTTTCATGTAGTCAATGTTGTTAAGAGGCGTAACTACAATCATCACCCTTTGCCAAAAAATTATATTATATATAGATGGATCAAATATTACTTTTCATACATATATATCAAATCTTGCGCAACAACTAGTTGAAGAGATCTCACAAATTGACAAGACATGCATTCAACATGCTTATCCCTAAAACAAAATTCTAACAAAGGATAATAACATAAAAGAAAAGGTTGTGTATTCGAAGACAGCTTAAGCTCGGAGGAGAATGCTTGCTGTCAGCTTCTATTCTCTATTTCTATCGGAGTCTATCTTTCAGAGAGAACCTACCTTCAAACAAACTTATACGGTCAGATTGTCCCTCAAAATAAGCATCAATCCCCTGTATATATTCAAGATAAAAGCAGAATTCATAACTATAAGTTCAAGTAAGTAAAATGTTGCAAAGATGGACTAATTATTAGTATGAATAATGAATCCTTTTTTTTTTCTTTTTTTTTTGGAGAAATGTAAAACTTACATTGAGTGCTATATATTGATGTAGACCTTAAGGAAATTGTTTCCCATGTCCTCTTGTTCTTGTTCTATCTTTCTTGCAGATTCCTCAGCAAGAGTGCTGCAATTATGTAACTCGATTGACTCCAAACTACAAATTTCTCCAAAATCTATTGGAATTTCCTTAAGTTTTTTGCATTCCTTCAGAACAAGGCGTTTTAGATTTGGGAAGTTATCACTGCTAGCTTCCCAATGCTCAAGATTTACGTCGCAAAATAACAAAAACTCTAGGCTTTGGAATTTGTCTTCATCATTCAATCTCCATACATTATGAATGGCTGTATGATTTTTAAGTTTGAGCTCTTCAAGATTTGGCAACATAACAAGAGTTGATATATCTTTCCAAGTAAAATTATGACAGCCAGCTAAAGTCAACCTCTTAAGTGATGTTGGGAAAGACAGTGTCCGCACACACCAAGATAAATTGATGACACACTTCAATGCTTCGAGTTTTGTTAAGCTGGACATATCAATGAGGCGATTGGCCCTATCCCCGGTTCTGAATGAAGTTTTATATTGGATGATCAATCTCTTTACATTGGGAATGTTAGAAAAGATTTCATTTGTACAACTGGTTAAAGAGAGATTATAAAGTTCCTCTACATTTGGCATCCCTATCATGAGATGCTTATTTAGGATACTTTTTCTTCCAGGACTAGGTAAATAGCATGCTTCCCTTATATGTATACACCTCAAATTCTTCATCATCCATATCTTCTCTGGTAAAGTTGTATAACCATATTCTCTCCTATATATTAGAGTTTGCAAATTATGAAGCTCTGCGATTGATGCAGGAGGATTGTCATAACATCGAATTTGGAGATATCTCAGATGAAATAATTTTGTAATTACAAGTGGAAATGAACGAAAATATTCATATTCATGGAATACGCCCAATACCCTGAGAAGCTTGAAATGGGAGAAAGCTTCAATGTATACTCTCAACAAAAAATAAGGAAATATGTAGATAGATCTGGCAACTGATGGTAATAGAGTGCAATGATCAATAGCTTTATAACTGTAATTTTTTTGAAAACTGAAATGCCTCTGTGAAGAAACAGTCGAGACTACGTTAGCTGTCTCAACATAAACTTTGTCAGTTCAACTTCAGTCAAACAGAATTCACGCAGTAGATCATGCATTCCACATGCTTTTATCTCACCATTGAATCTCTTTTTTCTAACCATTATCAAATTCCTGCTGATAAGATCCTCCAGATAATCTTCTGCCACTTCAGTCATGCTTTTATCACTTCCAGGCCTCCTTATAAAACCTTCTGCCATCCATAATTGAATCAATCTCCAAGTTTCAACTTGATAATCCTCTGGGAAGCCACCCATAGAAAGAAGCAAGGTTTGAGGTGATTAGGCAAGTGGTGATAACTCAAACCGAGCACTCCTAAGCATTTATCTGGATGACTAGAAATGATTTCACCTAAGGTTCGGGCAACATACTTCCAACTTCCTAATGTCCTAGACACTTTAGAAAGATGTCCTGCAATCACTGAAATTGTTAAGGGTAGTCCTTGGCATTTTTCCGCTATTTTCTTTCCAATTTCTTCCAACTCATGAGGATGACAATCATTTGGTCCAAACACCTTATCACAAAGCAAGTTCCAACTGTTTTCTAAATTCAAGAGGTTCATCTCATGAGGGCTAATAGGATTTGCATACATTGCTACCTTTGTTTCCCTAGTAGTCAATAAGATTCGACTCCTATTGTTGTAATCAGGAAATATACCTCTTATGCTATCCCAAACATCCGTACTCCAAATATCATCAACAACAACAAGGTATCTTGGACCCTTTAGGCTTTTCTGCACCAGGTCGGCTAACTCATTGTCATCCTTTACATCATAATCTTTTTTTATGTCAATATTTGTATGCTTTGAAATGCATTGTAAAGCCTGTAACAACACATTTCTTCTTCCATATTCTTGAGATATTGTAATCCAAACACGAATGTCAAAATGATACCTGAGTTTTAGGTGATCATAAGCTTTTCTAGCGAGTGTTGTTTTGCCAATGCCACCCATGCCTGATATTGTGACAATGTCTAGATCCGACAACTGTCCTATCAGTCTTTCAACTATTATCTCCAGGTCATCATCAAGTCCGTGCACGATATCATCTTCCAAATGTTGCAGCGTTGGGTTGCTTCTAGAAGAAGTGCTAATCAAGGAATCCCCATCAGATTCAAGAATTTGATCATCATGAATGCTTGTGGTTAACTCAGAAACAATCTCCATCACTTCATTCTTTTGTGTATCCATTTTTTCAACAACTGATAGAAAATTCTTGTGTAGTGAACTTGTAGGTGCACTTCCAAATGTCAAGCTTAAGTCTTCGATGATTTGATAAATCGTCAGCTCAACAGCATCTTCTGTATAACTAGCAGAAGCTCTTATTTTTTCCTCCAAAGATTTAATTTTTTCTGGATCAAATCTACTCTTTCTAGTTTCCTCAACAGCATTTTGAAAATATTCAGCAGTAACAAGAAGGGATTTGAGCGTTTTAACCATTTTACCTTGAATGAGATCTGGATGGCTCTGCTGTAGTTGCTCAAGAGTTTGAAGAAGAGAAATTACAGCTGTATAAGCTTCCATCAAATTAATACTCAAAATAAGAAAGTATAAAACAAAGATTTTCACTTGAAATACTCTTCACAAGATCAAAAGGACACAGATTTGAACTTAGTATCACAATATAAAACTACTCAGCTATTTCAACTATGTTTCTCTCAATATTTAATCCCACAACTTGCTGTATACACCATTTAATTAATTTCCAACACCACCTTAGCCTAGTGTTTATCCCTAAATTATCTGACTTAACTATTAAAATAAAACGAAGTCAGAGGAGTAGGTGTAATATAATAATTCTCCTATCCACTTTCATTTGATTATTTCGATATCTTTATATCAACTTATCAAACACTAATAAAATGAAAATGGATGGGAGAATTATTATATTAAACCTACTCCACTGACTTTATTTTTCTTTTAATAGTAAAGTCAGCTAATTTGGGGATAAACACTATGATAAGGTGGTGTTGGAAATTAATTAATTGGTATTATACAACAAGTTGTGGGATTAAAGATTGAGAGAAAGATAGTTGAGAAGTTTTTATATCGTGATACTAAGTTTTCAAGTCTCTATATCCTTTTGATCTTGTGAAGGGTATTTCAAGTGAAAATCTTTGTGTTACTTTCTTATTTTGAGTACTAATTTGATGGCAGCTTATACAGCTGTAATTTCTCTTCTTCAAACTCTTGAGCAACTTCAGCAGAGCCATCCAGACCTCATTCAAGGTCAAATGGCTAAAACGCTCGAGTCCCTTCTTGTTACTGCTGAATATTTTCAAAATGTTGTTGAAGAAGCTAGCAAGAGAAGATTTGATCCAGAAAAAATCAAATCGTTGGAGGAAAAAATAAGAGCTTCTGCTAGTTATACAGAAGATGTTGTTGAGCTGACGATTTATCAAATCATGAAAGACTTAAGCTGGATATTTGGAATTACACCTACAAGTTTACTACACAAGAATTTTCTATCAGTTGTTGAAAAAATCGATACACAAAAGAACGAAGTGATGGAGATTTTTTCTGAGTTTACCTCAAGCACTCATGATGATCAAATTCTTGAATCTGATGGGGATTCCTTGATTAGCAACCCAACGCTGCAACATTTGGAAGATGATATCGTGCACGGACTTGATGATGACCTGGAGAAAATAGTTGAAAGACTGACAGGACAGTTGTCGGATCTGGACATTGTCGCATTGGCAAAACAACACTCGCTAGAAAAGCTTATGATCATCTAAAACTCAGGTATCATTTTGACATTCATGTTTGGATTACAATATCTCAAGAATATGGAAGAAGAAATGTGTTGTTAGAGGCTTTACATTGCATTTCAAAGCATACAAATATTGACATAAAAAAAGATTATGATGTAAAGGATGACAATGAGTTAGCCGACCTGGTGCAGAAAAGCCTAAAGGGTCCAAGATACCTTGTTGTTGTTGATGATATTTGGAGTACGGATGTTTGGGATAGCATAAGAGGTATATTTCCTGATTACAACAATAGGAGTCGAATCTTATTGACTACTAGGGAAAAAAAGGTAGCAATGTATGCAAATCCTATTAGCCCTCATGAGATGAAACTCTTGAATTTAGAAAAAAGTTGGAAGTTACTTTGTGATAAGGTGTTTGGACCAAATGATTGTCATCCTCCTGAGTTGGAAGAAATTGGAAAGAAAATAGTGGGAAAATGCCAAGGACTACCCTTAGCAATTGCAGTGATTGCAGGACATCTTTCTAAAGTGTCCAGGACATTAGGAAGTTGGATGGATGTTGCCCGAACCTTAGGTGAAATCATTTCTAGTCATCCAGATAAATGTTTAGGAGTGCTCGGTTTGAGTTATCACCACTTGCCTAATTACCTCAAACCTTGCTTTATTTCTATGGGTGGTTTCCCAGAGGATTATCAAGTTGAAACTTGGAGATTGATTCAATTATGCATCGCAGAAGGTTTTATAAGGAGGCCTGAATGTGATAAAAGCTTGGCTGAAGTGGCAGAAGATTATCTGGAGGATCTTATCAGCAGGAATTTGATAATGGTTAGAAAAAAGAGATTCAATGGTGAGATAAAAGCATATGGAATGCATGATCTACTGCGTGAATTCTGTTTTACTGAAGTTGAACTGACAAAGTTTATGTATGTTGAGACAACTAACATAGTCTCAACTGTTTCTGCACAGAAGCATTTCAGTTTTCAAAAAAAACGCGGCTATTCAGCTATTGATCATTGCAATCTATTACCATCAAATGATCAGAGTAAACATTGAAGCTTTCTCCCATTTCAAGCTTCTCAGGGTATTGGCTGTATTCCATGGATATGAATGTTTTCGTTCATTTCCACTTTGTAATTACAAAATTATTTCATCTGAGGTATCTCCAAATTCGATGTATTGGCAATCTTCCTGCAGCAATTGCAGAGCTTCAGAATTTGCAAACTCTAATATATGATAGAGAATATGGTTATACAACTTTACCAGAGAAGATATGGATGATGAAGAACTTGAGGTGTATACATATGGGGGAAGCCAGCTATTTACCTAGTCCTGGAAGAAAAAGTATCCTAAATAAGCATCTTGTGATAGGGATGCCAAATGTAGAGGAACTTTCTAATCTCTCTTTCTCCAGTTGTACAAATGAAATCTTTTCTAACATTCCCAATGTAAAGAGATTGATCATCCAAAATACACCTTTATTGATAACCTTGGATAGGGCCAATCGCCTCATTGATATGTCCAGTTTAACAAAACTCGAAGCATTGAAGTGTGTCACCTACTGTTTTTGGTCTGGGCGGAAACTGATCTCCATCAAACAGTCTTTCCCAATATCACTTAAGAAGCTGACTTTAGCTGGCTGGTTTTCATTTCCTTGGAAAGATATGTCAACTCTTGTGATGTTGCCAAATCTTGAAGAGCTCAAACTTAAAGATCATGCAGCCGATGGCAATGTATGGAGATTGAGTGATGAAGACAAATTCCAAAGCCTAAAGTTTTTGTTATTTCACGACATAAATCTTGAGCATTGGGAAGCTAGCAGTAATAACTTCCCAATTCTAAAACGCCTTGTTCTGAAGGAATGCAAACACCTCAAGGAAATTCCAATAAATTTTGGAGAAATTTGTAGTTTGGAGTCAATTGAATTGCATAATTGCAGCACTCTTGCTGAGAAATCTGCAAGAAAGATATAACAAGAACAAGAGGACATGGGAAACAATTGCCTTAAGGTCTACATCAATATATAGCACTCAATGTAAGTTTTACATTTCTCAAAAAAAAAAAAGGAAGGCACAATACATAAACGTGTTCTTAAACATGGCCTCAACTAACATCTATGCCCTATAACATTTGATTTACACAAGTAGGTACTTAAACTTGTATAAAACTGAATAAATAGACACATTCATTCTATGTGGCGTCCTACATGGCAATTTTGTGTATTATGCATGTAGGACGCGTGTGTCTTCTTGTTCAGTATTATACAAGTTTAAGTGCATACTTGTGTACAACCAAAGTTGGAGGGCACAAATATTGTAAGTTAAATGACATATTTACGTATTAAGTACCATTGTTCACATTACTAATTAGTTTATCTTTGCTATATTGTATATATGCAGGGGATTGAAGCTTTATTTGAGGGACAATCTGATGTTATCTTCCAAATACAGAACCTTTTCTTTTTATGTTCTTATCCTTTGTTATATTTTTGTTTTAGGAATAAACATGTTGAATGCATGTCTTGCCAATTTGTGAATTCTCTTCAATTAGTTGTCGCGCAAGATTTGATATATATACGTATGAAATGTAATATTTGATCTCTCTCTTTATATAATATAAAATATAATTTTTTGACGAAGGGTGAGCAGAATTGACTACAAAAAGTAGGCTTTTGTGTAGAATCACATGATATATAATAGTAGCACAGGAAAGAGTAGAGACCTTTGTTTCTTAGAAAGTGGCATAATGGTTTTCACCTTTTCCAATTAGTCCATAGAAAAGAGTTTCTACACTAGCTAGTTAGGTAAGAATTAGGGGTGGAACCAGTATTGTGATTACGGATTTGACCGAACCTAGTAATTTTAGGCTCAAATAACTTAATTTTCTTCGACCATTAAGTTCTTTTAAGAATTTTAATATAAAAATTATATATTTAAAAACTATATGAAAACTACTACGAATCGATATAACTAATAGTAATACGGGGATAGAGTTGAGAAATCATCATTTTCCACTGTGTTGCCAGCTACATTTTCTTCGAACGACTCCGCACGTCAAAAGGAAAATGAAAATGACAATTCAATCTCAATTTGGATTCTATAGCTCACCATTTCAATCAATTACCTTTGTTTCAATTAATACTTTTATATATTACTATGGAAAAATGAACAATTATCTATAGTTAATTAAGTTTTTTTTTAAAAAAAAAAAGTCTAACACATGGATAGTAATTGGAATATTTAATGGTTTAAAGTTAAAGTCCTTAAAGGCTGCCAAATTATGGCTTTCAATGATAGGAAATGTAATAGAATTATGGCTAATCAATTCTAGGCATTCAATCACAATAAATATACCGATAGAAAAAGGTACTCCTATGTCGCAAACTTTTATATTTTTATATTTTTTTTGAACTCCAGGATAACCCGCAGTCGCTACAAACTCTATCATAATCTCTGCCCTTCGGGTGAGCACTTTGTGCCAGGGGATGTAAACCGCACTAGGCAAGTCCTATGCGACAGGCTCGACTCATAAGACATTGAGGGGGGATCGATCCCGGGTCATCCGTGTGGATAACCACCCTCCAAACCAACTGAGCTATCCCGAAGGACGACTTTTATATTTAATAATACTCATAAACAAGATATGAAAGAATGAACCTAATTAATATTATGAATACTTCTTCTTGAGATACTTCCTCTGTTTTTTCTTGAAATTCCACGAAAAATAATTTTTCACTTAACTTTCACATTTTTGCACTAAAGTTATTAAATACTTTTGTAACGAAAATACCACTCACTTCTATCACGAGTATCACTAAATATTTTTTATAGGAAACAAAAAATCACTCAAATTTATATAAGTTTCACAAAAGGCCATTAGGAGAAAATAAAACACAGTTTTTATATGACAATTAAACAAAATTGAATCACTTCTCTGTACCAAAAAAAAAGTTATTTAGTGGCTTCCTGTGATTTTCACTTAAGTTGAGTGATTCTTTTTGTTTATAAAAAATAAACTAATAACTTTAGTATTTTTATGATAAAATAAAAGGTAAGTGACAATATATGAAATTATTATATTGTTAATGAAAAACATGTAGTGAAAATTAGCATCCCAACTCATGTTCAATGTATCATTACATAAATTTGTGAAGGAAAATTAGTCTAATTCTGAAAATACTTAGGTCGCTTATATTTTTTTGTATAAACACATGATTTTCGATCCATATACTTTTTATACAAGGTGGATATATTATATATAATGATTTTTCTCCATATATAATATTGTATATACGACTACACGACATAAATATTTTCAAAAAAAAGTTGTATTTCCTTATTTGGAATGTCCTTTTAAGATGAACCAATTTGAGAATTTTGGCAAGACTGAAACACTAGAAGGTTTCAAAGTAAAATATGTTGAGCCCAAAATTACTGGTGTTCTAAAGTCTTAATCAATCACATGTTAATTCAACTTACTTGTTAATATATATATATATATATATATATATATATATATATATAACTTATTAAATCCACTTTCATAAGCAACATATCCATCAAAATATTTATTTCCTTTACTTACCAAAATGGAGATTCAATTTTCTCCTTTCAACTTATTTCCTTTGTTTCTCTTCTTTTCATTTCTTTTTATCCTATTGAAGAAATGTAACACAAAACTCACAAAGTTACCTCCAGGTCCATGGAGACTTCCTCTTATTGGAAGCCTCCATCACTTGAAGGGGAAACTACCACATCACAATCTTCAAGATTTAGCTCGAAAACATGGACCTCTCATGTACTTACAACTCGGAGAAGTTCCTGTAGTTGTCATATCATCACCTCGTATAGCAAAAGCTGTACTAAAAACTCATGACCTCGCTTTTGCAACTAGGCCAAGGTTCATGGCCTCAGACATTGTGTTTTACAAAAGTAGGGACATATCTTTCGCCCCTTATGGTGATTACTGGAGGCAAATGCGTAAAGTGTTGACACAAGAACTACTTAGTAACAAGATGCTCAAGTCATATAACATGATCCGAAAAGATGAGCTGTCAAAGCTCCTCTCATCGATTCGGTTGTCATCAGGTTCTGCAGTTAACATAACAGAAAAGCTCCTCTGGTTTACCAGCTGCATGACCTGTAGATTAGCATTTGGAAAAATATGCAACGATCGAGATGAACTGATCATGCTTATAAGGGAGATATTAGCATTATCAGGAGGATTTGATGTGTGTGATTTGTTCCCTTCCTGGAAATTACTTCACAATATGAGTAACATGAAAGCTAGATTAACAAATGTACATCATAAGTATGATCAAATCATGGAGAATATCATCAATGAACACAAAGAGAATCATGCAGCAGGGATAAAGGGAAATAACGAGTTTGGTGGCGAAGATATGATTGATGCTTTACTGAGAGCTAAAGAGAACAATGAACTTCAATTTCCCATTGAAAATGACAACATGAAAGCAGTAATTCTGGTAAGTTTTGATCCAACATAATACTAATATACTCTGTTTACTACACGGTACTAAATACTAATAAACGTTCATGTATACGTTCTTGCAGGACTTGTTTATTGCTGGAACGGAAACTTCATATACTGCTATTATATGGGCATTATCAGAGATGATGAAGCACCCAAATGTTATGGCCAAGGCACAAGCTGAAGTGAGACAAGTCTTTAAAGAGAATGAAAATTTCGATGAAAATGATCTTGACAAGTTGCCATACTTAAAATCAGTGATTAAGGAAACACTAAGGATGCATCCTCCCGTTCCTTTGTTAGGACCTAGGGAGTGCAGGACGCAGACTGAGATTGATGGATATACTGTACCGCTTAACGCTAGAGTAATGGTTAATGCATGGGCGATTGGAAGAGATCCTGAAAGTTGGGAAGATCCTGAAAGTTTCAAACCGGAGAGATTTGAAAATATTTCAGTTGATCTTACAGGTAATCACTATCAGTTCATCCCTTTTGGTTCAGGAAGAAGAATGTGTCCAGGAATGTCGTTTGGTTTAGTTAACACTGGGCATCCTTTAGCCCAGTTTCTATACCAATTCGACTGGAAACTCCCTGATAAGGTTAATGCAAATGATTTTCGTACTACTGAAACAAGTAGAGTTTTTGCAGCAAGCAAAAATGACCTCTACTTGATTCCCACAAATCCCAGGGAGCAAGAATAGCTTCAAATGGAGTTATTAGAAGAATAAAAGAAGAGATTACAGCATTTTCTTTAATATGTGTTTGTTCATTTTCTTGTTTGAAGTGTAACCTGAAAGATAAAGGGCTATATAAGTGAGACTTTTTCCTACTTTACTATTGTGTATCATATTTAATAAAGTTCATTTAAGTCTTATTAGTCTAATTTTGACCAATCACATTCATTTCAAGTGTAAAAATCTAGGAATGGAACTTCCAATAACAAGCCTGAGTTGTATGGCAAAGGATCAAACTTAAATGTTTACACCATGAAAGAATCTGTATAAGATGGTTCAAGGTACTTCTTTTCCAGGACACAACCAAAATCTCAATTAGATTGTTCTCTCCTTTCTATAAAACAAAACTAGTAATAGTAGCCAATTTCACAATCTTCATATTTCCATGCTCCCAGATACCTAATGTGATCAGGCTAGTTCAACTCACAGACAACAACAACTTACCCAATATAGTCCCGCAGGTGAGATCAGGCTAGTTCTACTCACAGATGTATTTATTACATAAAGAATGTTATGCAGCTAAACTTTCTCATCTCAGTTGCAATTTTGTGACTTATGACCTGAAAATCAGTGGCCGTGTGGCTTTCGTCTATTGCCTTCTGGTCTGCCTCTTCTTGATGAAAAGGCTGTTTTCAAATCACCAGTCTTCTTGGTATATCCATGTTTGAGAGCTACAATTGGATTTAAGTACATCATTCCAGGAGAGTGTCTTTTCTCTCTCGGAAGTGCTCTTAACTCTGCCAACCAGTATGCAACAAACTCCCCTTCAGGATCATAATTTTGAGCCTGAAACATGTAAAAGTGCTTAGAATAATAGCTGCTTCATTGAGAGGTAATAGATATAGCATTCACTAAACAGTTAACATAGGAATGATACACCTTGTTGATTTATTCGGAGAACATGATTATACTAAAAGACAGATTTGATTAGTTATTTCACTTACTTGCTTCGGAATGCTGAAGTAACGGTCTTCTCTAGGGTCATTGCCAACACCTGATAGAAATGGAATGATGGTAACTTTCAACTTACAATTCCAACTTCCAGTTCAGAGAAAGTGGAGATATCAAAGCTAGATAATAAAGGGAGAATCACCTGCTCCATATGTCCAGTTTCCATAGTTGGAGCAAGGATCATAATCCAAGAGGCATGTCTCAAACCATTCAGCTCCCATCCGCCAGTCGATGCCCATATCTCGAACAAGAAAAGAACACACAATCTGGCAAAAGACAATAATATATTTTTAAAATGACAATCCTTTCTTGATTTACCCAGAGAAAACAAGAGCTATAATTAGAATGCAGTAAATATCGGTCTTTCTTGATGACTTCCAGAGTGTTTTCTAGCTTACTACTTGGATGGAAATTTTCCAGAACATTATGAATAAACTGAAGATGTACCTGTCGTCCTCGATTCGACATGAATCCAGTAGCAGATAGTTCTTTCATGTTGGCATCAATTAAAGGATACCTACAGATTTTCCATTGGATAATTAACAATTGCTCAACCCATGGAAATGAAGAGCATATTTATTTTCACATGTTTCTTCAGATTTGGACTTCCTACTAAGTACTAACAATCATTTGGGATTGAGGAAGAGAAAGGAACAGTCAACATCCAAGGTATGAAGGTAATGTACTTGTTATAAAACAGGCCCTTCGACAGCCCCTAGATAGAAACTTACCCGGTTTGCCCTCGTCTCCAAGCATCAAACATGGTTTGGTCTTGGCTCCAGTTAATATTTACCTTTTGAGGGCCTCCTAAATAGTCAAATAAAAACAAATAGATATATTTCAGGATCTCTGTAATTCCCAGAACAAAAAGGAAAATGAACCTTGAAAATAGATAACAGCAAGAAGCAAAATTCCTCTTGAGAAGTTGATCAAAGAACGGGATGTGTTAATATGCATTCAGATAGCATGGATAATTTATATTTTTTTACCTGCTTGAAATAGCAAATTTCCTAGTTTGATTGAAAGAAATCTGAAGTAATCCCTCCATATTAATTCAAACAAAACCCTGAAAACAAATATAAGGCATCAAACATACACCTGTTAGTTGTATGAATTCAAGGCATCAGATTATTTAGCACTAACAAACTATATTTATTAGATTTGTTATCTCCTCTCACTACCTTCATCAACATAAAAGGCATAGAAACCATACAAACACAGTCACAAGCATATACAGAGGAAGAGGAGAAAGAAAGGAGGAAGATATACCAGTATGTCGAATCATTTGATTGTCTTTCCTTCTCATATCTCTTCACCTAAAAAAGTCAAATGAATCTTTCTTAATCTCTTACATTACTAGCATACAGAAGTTGTTAATGAAACATTGCAATATGAGACAACGTTCTCTACCTCTTCATATATAAAACGGGGAGACAGGCTTCCTGAAGCAAGCCAAGGAGAGAACTTTGTAGAATAATCAGGTCCTAACATTCCATTTCGAGTCTCTTTATACACTTTTAATAAATCCTGCAATCAATCAAAGATATAAAAGATATGCAGAATCGTCATTAGACTGGGTCGTGTCTCTATACTAAGAAGCAGTAGATATATAAAATCAGCAAATTCCCTAAGTCGAGGCCATCTATTAGATGAACCATAGACACAGTAAAAACAGAAGAAGGTTAATTTCAAATCACCATGTCATTTATCACTGCTTACAAGGCGTAGGGACCAATGAAGCACCCAAAAACACAGTGAAAATAGGCAACAAAAAACGGAGAGGCTTAGCTGTGAACGAAGTGTTTCCGGTTAGTGTGGGGGTAAGGGAAGGGCGGACATACACCCTATGCAGCATTATCCTTGCATTTCTGTGAAGAGGGTATTTCTATGCTTTGAACCTGTGAGGTTTCCGAATGAATAACTCTAATGTTGCACCAAAGAAACAAAAAAGAAAGAGAAAAGATGAAGGGAAAACACTAGGGTCACCCTGATCCTTTAGAACAAAAGAAATGAGAAGAACAGGAAACCCAACATAGTAATCCAAAACAAAATTTAAAAGATTCGCATCACAAATCGCAGTGCACAGTTGTTGCAGATATAAGAAAGGTACCCCACCTTCTTCCAAAAGTAATCATGTACCCTACCCAGTGCAGCACTTTCACCGCCAACAAAGTTCATTCCTTTAGAAACCTGTCAAAATAAGGACACATGATACCAAAATTCGAGCTTTAAAAACAAATTAATCCACAATTCTTTAAATGCAACTCTAGTGTTGACCTGCCTTTTCCTGCTGAAGCCCGAGCTCAGTAACTTGTGGGACATGTCCCCAATCCCCAACCTCAGGTGGAGGACCAAATGATGTTGGGAGTCTAGTGCAATTACGAACTTTTGATTTGTATTCCACTGACTGTTAAGTTTAACCATCAATCACACAACTGATGAATAAGATATGAGAAAGTATCTTAAATTGCAAGGCACCTAACTCAGAAAAATATTGTGTTGGCTAATACCTTACGGAACTGAGTGTACACATCTGGCAAACTCTCACAGTCACATGGAAGGTCATCTATATGATACATTGTACTACCCCAGACTAATTCCAGCTTAGTAGTATTTCTAGATCCTGGATCATTGCCTATTCCACCCGATGATGGCGATACAAGCTTTTGCAGATTTCTGGTGACCAACTTTTCTACTTTTACTTCCTCACTGCATGTTTCCTTATGGGCATACACCTGTAACATACACTCACCTCCTTAGTCTGTAGTAACAGAGAAGTTCAAAATTAACAGAACGTAGTAAAAGAAGCATCCATATTTGGAAAGAATAATGAAAGAAACAGCTTCTTAACTGTGTGTGCCTTATATGCTTTCGCCAGGGAGGGGATAATCTCTTCTGGTTTACCGTGTTGAATTAATAGGTTAAGTCCCCGCTTCACTAGGTTCCTTTTCAAGTCATTTAAGCACTCTATGATGAATTGAGCCCTTAAAGCTGTCAAAGAGAAGAGACAAGCCTTGAGTTCATCAAATAGGTAGCAATTCAAGCAAACAAATCTAATTTAACCAAAGAAATTGAAAAGAAGGATCAGGTAAATGAAAAATCAACAAACTAACCATGCCTTAATACTAAACTAGTGAGGCTGATATGAATCCTCTATACCTGTTCCACTCTATTTGGCTCATTTCACTCCAATACCCAAAATAAATTAGGGTTCTCTAGGAATAGCATTCTAAATCTAACAGTTATCTCTATACTTTTTTTTCTTATCAGTCACAATTATCCCTAAACTAACACCAAGACCTTTACCAAACTAACAAACTCCCCACGATCACCAGACATAATGTAAGTTTTCCAACAACGACAGCTTAATCTGAATTAGTTGGTATCGCTTATATGGACCTTTTGCTTCCATGTGTTGTATACTTTCTTAAGTTTATATGAATTTAGAGAGATTGTAAATCTTTTGAGACAGACTATCTCCACGTGATTTTAGATCTATGTTGTCACCTCAATACACATTATATCACCATAGTGTCGCACCTATAAACCAGTGTATTTTAAGATCTCTGTATCGCATGGTCAAACTAGCTAGCCTTATCTTAGTTTATCATCCATGCGTGCTATATGCATCTTCGGTTGTATAATTATCATTTCTAATCTTGTCTAAGCTTGCATACAAATTGCCCACATCTTTACAACACTCATCTTTAATTTGTTGGGCCTAAAGTCCCAATGGTTTTAAAGAACATTCTTTGACAACCCTGTAAAGTGGGCACCAACATCTTGCACATGTCTTTAGGACACTATGATATTAACAATCTAGTAGATCTGTGATAATGATTTCACTTCATCCAATCACTAATCAAAACGCTTTAGGTTCAACAGGCCTCAAGAGAATGCACAATGTAACACTTCCATACTGCACTCTTCACCTCTACTATATTCAGATTTTAACTTAAAATTATTGGTTCACAACAGGCACGCGCAAGCAAAGGCTAAGAATTCATAACTATTAAAGCTGATAAAGAATATGCCACCGCCATGTTGAACATATAAATAACCAAGTACTAACATTTTAATTCAGTTAAGTATCATTTAATCACAAACTCATCAAAATTACAAGAGACAGTGAAAATCAAGAAAAGCCAGCGACTTTTCTTAGTATCATTTTCCCAACTCATTTAGAATATCAAACAAATACTAAGTAAGATTTGAATCCAAATTCAAGAACAGAGTAGACCATTTTACCTCCAGTTTTGGGCAATCCAAAGTAATGGGTAGTCCCAAAAAGCCTAGGATCAACACAATACACAGGCAAGATTGCTTCAGATGAAACCCAAGCTCTTAAAAGAGCTTCATTATCCAGCACTCTCAAATCATTCCTGAACCAAACAATAGCAACCCCTTTACCTTTCCTCTTACCCAAACCACCAGACTCATATCTCTGAAAAGTCTGTTCACAAACTCTCTCCATTTCTTCAGGGGTTAGTCCTGGAACATTTTGAACAGTGGGTGTGGTTCTGGCAGTTAAAGAAGCCATTTTTATGGAGAAATTGCAGTGGAATGTGAAAAGGGTGTGCTTTGATTTGCTTGAAAATGGAGTAAATTTGGTTAACAAGAAGGGTTGTTTGATCATCACAATCAAGATTCAAGAAGTGAAAAAAGGGAATTTTGAATTATGGATTTTGCAAGTGACGAATTGGAAGGAGTTTTTCATTTGAGGTATTGAGAAGGTGACACGTGGGCCGAGGAGTTTTTGTCTTGTCGTGTCGCCTTCTTAGCCTTTTGTTATCCATTTTCTATGTTTTTGCCATGTTGGCAATGTAACGTTCTTTCACTTTAGCTACTCATTCTAAATTCTCCGTTCATCTTTATTTGTTCAGTATAATTGTTATTAAACATTTTAAAAGATTAAGAGTTGTTATACTCTATTTTATATTTATTTTAACTTTATTATTTATTTTCTGGTATTTAGATATTAATTTATGTGATATATTTTGGATTTCGAGATTCAAATAAATATATTTTTTATCGTAAATTTTTCATATATTTTTTAAATATTTTGAATTGTCAATTCTTGTGATTATATTTTTTTTTACGTAGTTTATAAATATATAAATTTCATTTAAGAAATTTGAAGATTCCATGAGCAAGTTCATGGTCAAACTTAAATTGTTTGACTCTCGAAAAACGAGATGTATCACATAAATTGAAACAGAGAAAGTAATTAATAGCGGTAATATAATAAAATTATCATTCATTCTATTTATTATTTCTTAAGGGTACGTCAAATCAAACATGAACAAGTAAAGATATATAGATAGAGCGAGAATAAGTACTACACCAACATAGTCGTTTGGATAATTCATGCATCAACTTTGTATGTTACTAATATTTTATGATGCATTAGTTATGCACTATATTTGATAGTGTGTTATGTATTACTAGTAGCAAATTATAATTGATAAACTTGAAGTACGACGTTTTTTGAGATTTTTGTATTACTAAATACCTAGTTATTTGAGATTTTCCAAACAAAAATAATTTCATAGCATTCGTGACAAACAAAAGAGGAACTTAACAAAGCATTCTTAAGTACTTCTTCATTTTTAATCAAGAGGTCTCAGTGGTGTTTTGCAGTCTGCTTCCCAAAATGTTTAGAAATTGTGAATTGTTAAAATGAACATTTATATCTTACAATAATACAAACAAGTATGTTTTTGCTCTCTAGCATCTAAAATGACTGTTGAACATTTTTATCATATTTGATTAGGGGTCACAAAAAAAACCTTGTGATTCAACAACAGTACTCTCAAATAGGTTTAAAATGTTACTATCTTGAAATTCAACATTAAATCTTGTAACACGAATTTGAATGTCATTTTTATTGTTAAAAATGTTTATCAATTTCCCTACTAATTCAATTTGGATTAAGAGGATGTCATATAGTTGAAAGCTGGAAATTATACACACATCCATATCTAACTTAAAACAAGGGATTTGAATTATTGTCATGTGTTTGATCATGAATTCATAAACACTAATAAAGTATGTAAAACTTCCCTACTAAGGTAAATATTATAACTTAACTTGTATTGTCAAGTACAATGGTTGATCCTGGATTCATAAACACTTATAAAGCAGGTAAAATTTCCCTACTATGGTAAATATTATAACTTTCAACTTGTATTGTCAAGTACATGATTTCTTTTGTCTGAATGATCTCGTCATTATACATACACTTGCAACGACAAAAATTGAGTAAAATTTGTCAGTTAATCAGTGGTTTACCTATTTCCAACTGACTAGTAGATCCAGTCTCAACAAGTCTGGAGATTTCTTGTGGCACTGGAATGTTAAGCTCAGAACATATCAAGTGTATTATTTTCGCGGTCACAGTTCCAAATGACATCTTATTGAGAGTTACTGCCATTGCAAACTTATGCTCAATGTTGCAAAGACCAGTGGATCCACCAATACCTGAATGCCCGAAGCCAATAAGTTCCTCATTTGTTGAGTAACTCCTTTTGAATCCAAGCCCAAACATCCCATTGGGATAGGTCAAGTTTTCATATTCTCCAACTCCCATGAAAGCATCATGAAGTTTTGGGTTATGGAAGAGTTTGATATTCAGGTTATCACTTGACGTATCATCAATACTGCATCTATTGTCGCTGGGAATCTGGATGTAAACATTACCTTTGTCATCATGTCCAGAACTAATCTGAGTGGATGAATTGCTACTTTGAGTCTGTCCAGGACCATGATCATCTAAACCAGTTCTCTTTCGAGATTTTTGCTTCTTTACAGTCTGCTGAGAAGGGAACTTCGGAATGTGCGGGTGGCTTCCTAAGGTTGGCATGGAAGAATGATGTGGTGGAGGAACTTTCCCACCCTCAGCAAGTGCAGCATAATAGCGGGCCAGGGCACGAGCTGAGCAATGGCCATTCGCAGCAGGTATAATAGCACGGCGAGCATAGAGTGAGTTAAATATTGCAGGTAAAGTAGTTGCAAGTTGAGCCATCTGCTGCGGCTGGAAGGTGGTTGGAAGATTTGAACGGTTGCCGACATTTGACAACTTGGTGAGATCACTCATATCTATTGTAAGTGTTGCAAGTCGAGATTCCACACCTGCAATAGGGAATTTTAGGTTTGGCTCTTACGTGGTAAAGGAACTGGTGAGCCTTTGAGGGGGTAAAAAAACAAATTTTATACATGTAAGAATTAGGAGATTATTAATACGGAGAGACCTTATTCCTTGTAAATATGGGAAAGGTTTAGAATCCATAACTGTGAAATTAGAAATAGGAAAAACATTTTATTTTTTTGAGGATTACTTTCTTTTCCTTGTAACTTTTACTTGCAAACACTATTTAAACCTCAACACGCTTGAAGGGAATAATCAAGAAACTCATTCCCATCATCTCTTCTTTTCTCACTTCACAGTATAGTTCAAGTTATGATCTGGTGCACGTTGCTAGTCAATTTTTGGTGTACCCGTGATATTCTTATTAATATAGATGGATGTGAGTTATCTGTAGATGAGTGTAGGCTTTCTACTATTTATACACAACTTGCATACAGAGGCTTTAATCTTACAACATTAAAAAATTGTTAATCACCTCATCCAGAAAATGGAACTACTCTATTGACAGAGAAACTTGGGATTGAAAGAAACTAACTATAGATGACAAGACGGAGGGAGAACCAAAATCTAAGTCTAATATGCGATCATGCTAATAATGATTATTAGGAGTGTGTCTAAGACCTTTGCTCTGTTTGTTTACACAAAGATGAGTGCTATGGTTAAGGAGAATTCATTAGCTTACTCGTGGTGGTGCTGATTGATGTGCATCACTCAAGGAAAACAAGGAAGACTCAGGCAGATGTGACAGTTGCCTGGAGATCTGCGGCAATAAAATTTCCTGCTCCTGAAGGTCGCAGGTCAATGCACACAGAGAGTGGTTTCTCACAGTTCTGGTACCATGTGCAGACAAACAAGGTGAAGAAATTGAAGGAATGCAAGACTAATGTCATACATCTAAGTTCTTTCATATTCAATGTTATTTTAACTGCTTTGTCGGAAGCAGGATGGGGTTGGAAATTTTGAAAATTTAATGATCAGATTCATATGCTGGACTTATGTGCAGTTGAAGGTGCGTAACTGATCAGTAACCAACTCAAGTCTTGAGGGGCAGCTTATTTCCTCATTAAAAAATAAGCTGCCACTCCAAATTTGTGTGGTTACTGGCCAGTTAATGTGCACCATAAAGTACCCATAAGTCCAGCATGTTAATACCATCAATACTTCAACTGCAGCATATAAACATGGACAATTATTTTAGTCCTTAGAATTTGATATGGTAGCTGTGATAATGTAGAACATGGATAAAAGCAGTCGAAACTTTCATTGTTCAGAAGTATTAACTAAGGGAAATAGTACATCCCGTGTGGTTAGAGACTTAGAGTAGTTATCAACTGCCGAGGAGCCCAGAAACTATGACATATTTCTTTCTAAAATGTCAATTAGCACATAGCTAAAGAGATTGAATAAACAAAAAAGACTCAATTGACAGCAAAAAGCAGCAGCAGGAATAAGGAGATGCTAAAAAGTAGACACTGATCATACCTGGAGGAATTCCAACATAGAGCTCGCCATCAATCTTTAAAGGGCGAACAAAAACTTCTTCTAGGAGTTCTTGAAATCTTCTTCCTGATGCTCTCTGTATTGAGATGACAATAGATAAATGCCTCAAAGCATGTCAAGATTTTAAAATATACTTGTAGACATATGTTTCTGTAAAGATGCTCCACTACAAGAATTCATTTATAAATTCAAAAGAGGAGCCACTAAGAGCTACTGTCAGGATCTTTCTGCAACAAACCAATCCCCATACTCCTACCGTGACCATAAACATGGAGCATAGTTGGAAACTTCCGTTCAACATTTAAATTAAACATACTACAATAACATGTAAGCTTTGAATACGTCAGTTGATTCTTAGGGGTCATGACACAAATAATGAGCAAAACACTGCAGTCATAAAATTTTATCAGAAAACATGAAATGCAAAATTACCTCAATAATGCCTCCACATAACCAGCCAAAAGACAAATAATGGTACAGCTGCTCATGACCTGGTGCAGTTTCTGGAGCAGACATGGCAATTCGCTTTAAACATTCATCCCAATCGGTCATCAAAAAAGGGTCTTCTTGGTTAATATCACTCATGGCACTATGTAAGCCAGAGGTATGGTTAAGAACATGATGAACCTGCCAAAATTAACATGCACCCAAACTGGCCTAGTTGGAATGTAAACAATAAATCACAAGGACTAAGAAATTGGTATTCTCAATTCTTGGTGTTGCTTTTTGCAAGTAAATTTGAATATTTTCTGAAAAAAGAAATAAGTTAACAGTTGACAGTGTTAACTTTACCATATGTTTCTTCTTTGATCATCCACTCACTAAGAGGGGTCAGAAACAAGATTGTAGTAAAACAAAAAATTATAATGAGGTTTATATCAGATCTTCATATACCTTTATTTGGTCTTTTCCATTTGATCCAAATTCAGGCCATATATTTGCAATATTGTCCTCAAGCTTCAGCTTTCTGTTAAGATAAAATGTTCTCAGTGGTTAATTGCAAAAGCTAAAATTTTGTATCATGAATAAAGCCAGAGCACAAACAAGCCACATTAAATGAAAGAGTAGAATTACAAGACATGTATAGAAAAGATCAAAGGCATTATCAGATGAATCAAAGATATATCCACCTTGAAGCTCTTAAAGTCTGAATCAGTATTTTTAAATGGAAGTATAAGTGAAGGTATTTCCATACCAAGCAACGTGAGGTGCATACCATCTAAATTTTGATTTACCAAGAACCTGGCTTATAATATAAGGGCATATCAATAAATAAACTCCCAGTGATGTGCATGTATGAAGAAATAATGACATGTCTCAATTGTAGGCAAACCTTAAAAAGAATTAACTTTCTTGGTAAGTGAAAAAATAAAGAGGTAAAAAGAGCTTCGAGACATTTAATGATCCTTGCAAGATCTTTCTAGGTCTGACCAATATTTCTCTTATGCTATCTCATTAAAGAAAAATAATTACATTGAGCATAGAGCAGAATGGTGTTGCTATTTCCGTATGGGCATTTCTTCTACACCAACTACTCCAAGACTGGAGTACATGAATAATTTACAACGGCTTAACAGTTAACAAGGAATAAATCATGTGGATGGTACATAATTTTAAGATTCAGAAATTCCTAAATAAAGCTTAAGATGTTGCAAAAAAACCATGTAGTACTACAGGAAAAAATTCTATCAACGCCAAAGGGGCAAGATGATAGAGAACACAAGCACAGAGATCACTGGTAGAAACATTACATCCTGACTAACAGCATCAGAAGAAAACGAAACTAATCGGCCACCATCTGAAAAAAGTAGTTAAATAATAGATAGTATTATGTATCAAGAAAATTTCATTATTTTTATTTTGTACCATAGCAGATTGATGGAGTATATGCCTTTATTTATTTCTTATTGGAGAAAATAGAAGACTCTTTGTTTCATTGGTTTAAATGATTTAGAAACTTCTGTATTTCATATCCAGAGGACAGAAAATCAGTACATCCAGAGAAGATATTGAAATTATTAGCATAACATACCCATTATCAACCAGCCAGTGCACCAGTCCAGCACAGATTCCCTTTGTTGCTGAAAAAACAGAGAATAAGCTATCGGGTTGGACTGGTCGGGGATCATATTTTCCAAGTACCCCAGCAGCAGTATCAATGATCACTTCTCCATCTTTGTAGGCACATACCTTAAAAACAGCAAACAATGAGCAAGCTTGAATCAGTGAGACCCAGGAACAAATCGCCAAATCCATAGACCAACTTAATTGGAGAGACATTTCTATATTAGAACATTTGGAAGCAGTATGACTAATCCATGCAGCTAGGATCATTAAATCACTTCATTAAAAGAAATGTGGAAAACAACTGCCTATTCTAAGTTGATAAGTCCCAACTCCCAATATAATATCAGAAACCCAAATGAAACATTGAATAAGAACCTAAACTTCTATAAGAGTTAAGAGTACATATCCGATTAATAGCACTACAGAGTTTGACAAAAAAGTATCCATTCCTATTCACTTAAAGAACTCTCAGATCAATTCAACAACTGCAATGACTAACTTATGTCCTTTTCTATCTGAAGCATCCACATGGCTCACACAGAAATTTCCAGTGCTCTTTTCACTCATCTCATCTCTCAGAATTGTAAGATGTCCCGTTGATATTCACAGTAACTGATTGCTCCATCTTCTGTATTTATTTTGTGCTTTCTCTTTTTCAAGGTACATCTTACTTATACACCAACCCCAAATTGAAAAGGTACCACATACTCTATGTTAAATTTTATTCTCTTTGACTGAGTGTTCAATCAAAGACTTATCTTGACTAAATACCATTTACTCTTTTGCTGCGACAAGAAATTGCATCCTACAGCACCAATAGTGTTGGCTGCCCCTGCAAGGAAGAGTTGTGTACAAAGCCATTGGGAAGGGGAGCAAGGTGGCAGGATAATCAGACTGCAAAGACATAGTAATTACGTACCTGGATTCCAAGTATTTTCTCAGCATTCCCAAGCTCAACCAAAAGCTGCCTTAGTTTAGCTTCAACATCAGAATGAATTGGGGTGTCATAGATCCATCGTGGATTCAAAGCTGGCCCTTTATTTAAGTTGCTGTACAAGTTGGCAAAATACTTAATGAGCAATGCATCCAGTGATATATGTAAAATAAGCACAAAACAGAACTAACCATTGGAGAACAGATTCAGCAAAAGGTCGCATGATATCTATATAGACTATGCGCACATTCATCGTTGCAGAAAGCCCTGAGAATCACCGACAACCACTGAGTCAGTTGTTCGCACTTAGATGATACAAAGAGGAGATAAAAGAGAACATTCATCACAAACCTCTAAGAAGATTAAGAACCCTCCCGAATATAACAATATCACTAGGAAAAGCATCAACCTGGAAAAAATTGTTAGCTGCTTCAGAATCATTAAAGTCAGCGGTTAATAATTCAGTCACTAGTGATTGAAAAAAGTTATATGCTTACAGGATTAAAGCGCTTCACTTCCTTCTCATTGAGTTTCATCTTTTCTTGTATAACCTTGATATTTTTTAACCTTTGCTCAGATAACATTTTCATACTTTCCTACATCAAATTGAGAGATAAGTCAGACTAGGGAAATTGGATAGATATAACCAACTAAAAAGAGAAAGCTTACAAGAGCTTCATTTGCAGGCGTGGAAGAACGGAAGAACACAGAAGTAACCTCCATAGCCTGTTCCGGTACGTCAAGGCGAAACTTGAGTCCCATCTCTGCAAATGCAGCCAAAAGTGCTACATGGTCCCCCTGCATGAAGTGGTATCTCAATTTTTAAATCGTAAATTGGTAGAGAAACAATAACAACATTTTGTTGACTATATTAAACAAAAACATAAATTTGTCATTGGAATAGGAGAGACCAACAGGTCTTCGACAAGATGTTACAGCTAAGTCTGAGAATAACAATGAGATGAGAAAACAGATATAGCTTGAATGATGTTATAATATATGCCTTATCCTAATAACTTTGTCCTGCAAGAGAGAAGATTATTGAACAGAAATACAGCTAAGTAATGGGGCTCATAGATCTGTTAGCTGGATTTTAGCACTATGTACAATATAAATCAAACTATGACACAGATAGAAAGGTTTTAAGCAATTATCCTTTTTCTGATACCAGAATATCAGCAAGGGTAGAGGAAATAGGAGGCCCGGCTGGAAATTAGAATGTTGAATATTACTAAAAAGTTGACTGTTCACACTTGGTAAAAGACTAAAGGTTAACTGTTGACACACAGGCTGATACACGAGTATAGTGCTTGTGACGCTATGACGTGGTCACACTAAGGAGTTAATGTTGTTAGGTACTTGCATTGGCATATCAGAATAATACTTCTGAACCAGTTAACTGCTGTTAGGGCTCGCTTTGTTTCCCCCATATGAAAAATAATTGTAGCATAAAAGTCTACATTAGGAATAAAACTCTCCATATTTTGTAGATGAGGCAGTATCCTTAGTAGATCTGATTGGTGCTCTGTAACTGTTAGGATTTCATAGTTGGATCTGCTGTCCTTTCTCTTAGTATTTATGGTTTTGGCACTATCCTAGTGCCTTTTTCTTTAATACTCAAGTTATCACTCTCAAAAAATATTAATACAACATTTGGATACCAATTTTGTGTTCCATATAAACAAAACTTGCATAACTTATATGGGAATTTTGTGCATTATTCAATGCAGGATAAACTTTGGAATAAGAAAACGTTTCCTAGACATGGATAAGAGCACCTACAATGATTTAAAGAGATAACCTCACGTAATGTGCCTTATTTTCGTAAAAAAGAGATGAAAATTGTAATAAAGTATGAGATATTTATAATCTGTGCTTTGAAGTTTTTTAAACTAAAAAAACGTGTACATATATACTGACTACTAAAGCTAATTCTTAACATTTGTATTGTTCTCTGCATAGTAATTTCCATATTAGTTATCGCATAATTGTTCTTAAATTATCCACATAACCATCATATATTACAGTCCTGCATAATTAGACCGTGAACCAAACGACTCCCAAGTGAAACCTTCTATACCATGTTTCCATTACCAGCTGTCTTAATTTCGGAGTATCTTTCATCTGTTGCATGAATCATGCAAGTTGAAGAGTTGGGCCATGGGCCCAGATCTCAATACAGGGTCCAAAAGGTAATTGCAATCTTCTTTATTCCTGAAAATGCCATTAGATTGGAAGATATTCCTTCCCATTGCTACAATGTGCTTCCTTCTTGTTCAGCTAAAGCTCCTCTTGCTGTTCCAATATTCATTTATGTTTCAACCTTAATGACAGAGAATTAGCTTGCCCTCGTTTTGACTTCCGTCAATATCATTATATCATCCATTAGTTAATCTGAGGTCTTCCACTGAAAAGTTGTTCACAATGTTAGAGGAATTCCCTTTTGAACACCTTTTCTTCAAATTTGAAGGAATTTGAGAAGTTCCTCTCATCTTCCACTTGGACGGCAAAGGTTACTTGTGCATTCACGCATTTACGTGGTCCTTATCGCTTCAGACTTAACAATACTGACCTGATACAGTAGAAAAAATCTTACAATCTAGAAGTCCTCACTATCTTAGTATGTGATAGGAGAGCAAGGAGATTGCTTCTCGTTTTTATTCATGTTGTTCATTTACAACAGAACTCTAACAGTATTTGGTAGCTGCAGAAGACACTGTTGTTTCATTTTCACTACACGAGTTTAGACATTACACTGGCGGATAGGTTCCCTGTGCATTCACGCATTTACGTGGTCCTTGTAGCTTCAGGCTTAACACTACCGACCTGATACAGTAGAAAAAACCTTACAATCTAGAAGTCCTCACAATCTTAGTATGTGATAACTGATAGGAAAGCAAGGAGATTGCTTCTCGTTTTTATTCATGTTGTTCATTTACAACAGAACTCTAACAGTATTTAGAAGCTGCAGAAGACACTGTTGTTTCATTTTCACTACATGAGTTTAGAGATTACACTGGGGGATTGATAAAAAAAATTAAGGTTAAATTCTATGTAGAGTTGATCTACAGGCTTTCATTTGTTTACTAGGGTAGAGTGTGTAGTCAGGATCACACCATGATTGTTTCATTTGCCCTACCGCCTCCTATGAGCAGTTTGTATGTCCTATAAGTAGTGTAAAGCAATATTTCACTGACCAAATCAAAGAATACAGAATTTGCTGTCCCTCTATTTAAGGGCCTCCTAATTTTCAGAACTTTTGAATACTTGTATCAGGGCCCACACAACTCTAGAGTCTGTGTCTCAGCTATGATCTCAAAACCAATATGTGCCTTCTCCTCTATGCAAAATTGTCTTTTTTGTGGTGCAAGTGGATAGGCCTATATGTGTGTGTTTCATGTTCAAGGTATCCTTGCTAATATGATGATCTAGATATGCATAAAATATGTTACATTGGTATGTGTGAGTATCAATTCTTATTCTTCCCTGTGCCTGGTATCTTCGACAAAACTTTATTAGGTAATAATTCTCTTGACCATGTTTTAAATAATTCGCAAAAAGATAAACTAATATGAATTGGTCATGAAGTATGACAGCAGTTAGCCAGATAGAGCCTCGATGACATGCCTGAACGATAAATTCATTAAATACATCATTACAAGTATATACAGTCCTCATTGGATGTTAAAGGAACTGGACAAACCTCGGCAGCTGCCAGAAACATCTTCGCAAGAGCCTGTTTCAAGGAGCTTGAAAGTAGCTTTGTGAGTCCAAAATCCAACAAAATTGGGCGATGAGGTGGTTCCTTGCTCACCAGAAAATTTCCTATTTTTGACAACCCAAGAGAATTTTCAACAGAGTGAAACATATTAAGAGTTGGAAACATGTATTCAGCGTAATTAGCAAGAAGAAATGTTGTAGCTTTCGTAGAATCATAGTGACCAAAAAAGAAGGAAGTCTGGACAGGCAGCATAGCAACAAAAACACATCAGACATGTTGAAATAATTAATGAGAAGACAGTGACTCATCCATAGTGAGCTAAAAATGAATGGAGGTGTACCTGGATGAGGGTCTCCATTAAAAAATCCATCAACATAAATTTGGTGTGCATATGCACGTGTAATTTCTTCGACAAGTTTTTGCTTATCTACTCCCAAGGCTTGAAGTGATTCAGAGTCATTCAGACGAACACCATCCATATACTCAAGTATGAGCACCTTTTCGGTAGACTGAAATTTCAAGCAATCCAATATAAACATGTTATGGACGGATAAAAGCAACACGGAATGAAGTAATAAAGCAAGGTGACTGCTCCCAGACTTTCGTAGTTTATGCAAGTACCAGCTTGAAACCGTTATATCAATAAAACTACCTTACCTTATCATTGAAAAAGAATGTTACTGGAAAAAGGAAGACTACATGGACAGAAGTAACGGATGAGAGATTCAAGTGATTGAAGCCAAAAACTTGGCCTACACCTTTCTGAAGTAATCCAAAAACTAATACGTAATAAATACCATAAACTAGTTCAGCATCTTTTTGGGTGAAAAGGTAAGCAACCATTATATTAATAAATAAAGCGGCCTGGCACTAGCCAAGAAAAGAAAGTAGATATTTACGGAAGCCCGAAAAATTATGAAACTATTTATATGCATTTCGAAAAGATGGATCTTTGGAAACAATTCTGCCATGGAAATATAACAACTGGGGAAATATTATAAGAGGCAATCAGAAACTATTCTCATATGGCCTTAAACGACAAAATCAAGATGCAAATGTAAATATAACGGATTTAAAGATTTATATTCAATTAAAGGTTGAAACAAGTAAAAGTAAATATACTGCAGAAGACATGTCATGTCAAGATCAAAATAGTATAAGCAGGTGACTGAGTTGATAAGAATATAAATGTGGAATGGAAGGGAGGAGCGGGGTCTCTTCAATAAATTCCTCCTCACGCCTAATTCTTCTACTCGTGATCATTCTTCCACAGATTTTTAATGAACTTTTCACTTATTTTCCTTCCCGGACTAGATGGATTTGTCATTTAAATGTTGTTGTTCCTGCTCCCTCTCTGTTAAAGGAAGGCTTGTTGAATCCCAAGGATACACCTAGTCCGACGAAATGTTCTTAACATGCCTCAAGATACAAAATTTCCGTGTAATTTCCAACAATTAAAGTATTTAAATAAACTGATTTTGTACTATTAAACTGTCTGAATAATTAAAAGAGCAATTAAATAAACTGACTTTTTTACTCTTAAACAAACTTTATACAGTATTTGCATAAACACTAATAAAATGGTATCAAATAAACTGATTTTTTTATTATTAACAAACTGGGAAAAAAACTAGAAATCTTCATAAAAGACCCAGCAATGGCTGCAGCCAGCACTGAAGAAGACGCAGACACAACAGCAGAACCAAAAAGAAAATAAAGACAGACAACCTCCGGCTGTTAGGTCACTGATCAAGTGTCTAATTGTCCCACTAAGGTCAGGGGTATGTTGTTTCGGTTATCAAAAAAAGGAAGAAGAAGAAGAAAGCAGCAAGAACTTCTTTTGTCTAAAAATGTCTGTTCCTGTCTTTTTCTTCTGCAAATACACTTTTAAAATAATAAATAAATAAAAACGGTCACTTTAGGGCTTCATCGCTTTGCATTTATTTGACTGAAGTGGTAGCTTCTTCAATCTCATACTGAAGAAACGCTACACCCTCACTTTGCTTCACTTCATCGCCTCAAGTGACAAAGCGCTTATTATTTGCAACACTGGATGCAATGAACACTACAGCTCACCAAGAACCTTTGCAAGATCCTTACAACTACTACGTCTCATTCCCAAACAAGTTGGTAAAATCACTCCTAAATCATCCATATGAACCTTGGTGAAGTCCCTCTTACTGTTAAGAGAGAGATGCTTTCTTCTAGGATAGATTTGAAGTAACAACTCTCTACATGTTGCTATATATTACTACTTAAGGGAATAGAGTTCCGCTCCCTAGTAGTTTTATCAATACCATCAAATCTATAAAGCATTCAAGTAGGAAAAATTACAAGAAACTACAGCTCCTAAAAAGTCACAGAATAGTCGCTTAGATAACTTCTACATACTAGAGGAACATACTTGAATGACTTCCGGAATTAGTACATCCACATGATTAGCAGGCTTACTATCATCACATCTTTTGTTACAATGGAGATTTCTTGAGACCTTTCGGGTGTTCTCTGCCAAAACCAGAAGAGAAAAGCTTAACAAACATGATACAGAAGAAAGCAGTGTTGAAACATTAAGTAAATCAATTTGACTACTTGAAGAATACCAGCCTCATGATTGAAATCTAGTTCTTTAGGTGATTCGTTGCACCATTCATCTATCATGGGGTGGAAATTATACTGTGGTTCTGCCCATGCTATCCAATCAACTATTGACTTGGCATTTTTCAGGTCCTGAAAAAGAACTTGCGTAAATGAAACTATTCCTTTTCAGTACCTCTATATTCACACAGCAAAAAAACATCTTTGGCTCTAGTATAAACAACCTCCAGTATAACTGCTTTTATGCCATCATGCTGAACTTTGACAACAACTTCCTGGCCATCACTCAAAGTTGCACGATGAACTTGAGCTATCTGTGGAAAGGTAATGTTGAAAGTAATTAGGATAATTTAAGTCTCATGTAATGAACAAAGGAAAACTAAAAAGCCAATGTTAGGACCACCATTGTTTTTTATAGCTTGCACCAACTTCCTCTATTATATCCCACATCTATGGGTACTTCTAATATAACTGAAAGAAATAACTATATATATCACTATCAAGGTAGGAAAGCAGTGGCTGAATTACTGCTAAACTGCCTAGTTGGAAATCCTTGTTTCCACTCTGTGCCTAGCTTTTTAGTTCAGACACTTACTGAGGCAGTTGCCAGAGGAACTTTGTCAAAATCCAAGAATAGATCATCCATGGTCTTCCCCAGCTCTTTTTCTATGGTTTTGCATACCTGGGAAATACAATTCATTCAATTAGTAACATTTTATCTGATTAATTTTAGATATTCCTTTTATATATCTGATGAATATTAGATATTCTTTCTATCAGTCTGGTGAATGTTTAAATATTCACACAGCATAAACATGAGTTCAACTTCTGCAGATGTCTTGTATGATTTTAGTAGAAAATATATAGAGATATACAATACTCTAAGAGCAAAGAAATATAGATAATTTCCTGCTAAAGCAAATTTGGCATCCCAAGATTATGTCATAGAAATGACAATCTGAATGATATAGGAGATAAGCAGAGAAACAAATATTTAAGGGATTTAAAAGGGGCCACTAAAATGTAAAGCCCTAATGCTTACTGCACACTAAGAGTTCCCTTAGGACCAAGCTAGATCTTTTTCTACTGAGCTACTTTTGACATCGTTCTGTCTAGCAAGGACAGTTCAAGAGCGATAATTGTCCCTGATAAGCAGATGATAAACTGGTGCTTTTCACTCCACTATGGCATACAGCTTTTCCATATTTCTGCCTTCACAGAGCAAAGGAAGGCCATCTTCTTGTAATTGACGAATTGTCGTCTCCCATAATCATTTTCGGTTTCTCTTAAACTTTCACTTCCAATCAAACGTGGACGCTGGATGACAAGTGTGTAAGTGATTACAAAGTTGAGCTATAAAACCACATGGAGCAGTAGATTGTTTTTCTCAGTAGGTTTCGGCTAGGGAGGAGGGGTTCTGAAGAAGAGGGCATATAGGAAAACAAAGGGATAATTACATCAAATGACCATTCGGTCAATTTGATTACCAAAAAAATGGCCAATTTCTTCTCCACCTTCATAGTCGCCGTCAGTTTCTTCTTCCAGTTGTTCTTCTTCTTCTTATTCTTTCAGTTCTTCTTCTTCTTCCTGTTCTTCTTCCAGTTTTTTCTTCTTCTTTATAAAAATTTGATGTACCGCAAACGTGAATTGTTTCGAGTGAATTATATATCAAAAAACTCAAAACATCGAGAGGATTTCATATCTAAATTTTGGGATTGTTTAGAGGTGATTTTGAGTTGATCGATATTGAATAGGTGTATACTTCATGTATACTCAGTGTATATTTCATGTATAGTTAAGCTATATTCAGTTTTTGAGTGTATCATAATGTATAGTCAGTGTATAACTTATGTATACGTAAGCTATATTGTATAGTCAGTGTATACTTTCTATAAGTTTTGGCAAGCTATATTGTATAGTCATTGTATATTTCCTATGATTTTTGGCTATTTTTTATGTAAATAAAACATGGCTATATTTGTTGTAAACTAATTACTTTATTGTATATATTTGAAACTACCCTGAACACAAAATTGAGGTTTTCGGATAGAAAAGTATCCTGTGAAAATATGTTAATCACTGAAAAGAGGAGGAATCATGTCTAAATATTAAAACAAGATAATTATTTCTAAAAAATACTTACTATCCATGCAAAATTCCAGGCAACATAGAATAGATTTCCCTGTGCAGACCTTTGGTTCTCCCACTTACATTAGAGATGCGCCAGAGTATGAATCGTAAGTAAATGAATTCATGGGAGTTATTAGCATATCTTTTCACATCGACTTAACCTGAGTTGCTTCGATGATTAATAGCTAACTTGGTCTTCTTGGTCATGTTATAAAAAGCCCAATCAAAAGATCACTTTAAATATGATCAAACACAGCCTCCACTCTTTTACAGTTGTCTCTCCTCTATCTCCTACCAATCGCACCCTCTCAGACACACAACAAACAGAACACATGAGTTAGGATGTGCAAACCACTTTTTTTTATGCAAAAGAATCTTAAGAGAACCTTCATGATGTTTCTCAATTCTCAACGGATCAACCACAAGAAGATATTCAGGTTATCATTCATATATTCCTCATATGAGAACATTTCATGAAACTGCACATCCATAAAACTAACTCAAATCTCAATGTACAAATCATTAAACTGGAGACCCGCTATCACCCCACCCCTCTTCCAAACCCCAACAGAAAAGAACCCCTCAAATAGAGTGCAAGGAGAAAACAAATGAATGAAGGAGGAATGCCTGAAAAGGAGGAAAGAAAACCTATAACTTTGACTCGTCAAATCCAAATCACCAATTAAAGCTCTCTGAATCATCAATGCAAATAAGCTGAGAGAACCACAAAACTAACACCTCCATGTCGAATGCATAAGATACAAATAATTAATTTCAAGAGATTACAAATGGTTCCTGAAAATGTATTTTCTCTAGATGATAACAGTTCTAGCAAATGACTAAAATAAAGAATGCAATCACTAGCAAAAGGATTGTTATTGCAAACAACCCATTGTTGAAAATCCTTAGGTAAAGTTAACCAAAGTTACCTCTTTTAAAGAGCGGGGAGGAAGAGAGTCCTGTAATTGCTTCAAAAGGCGTGTATAAGCCTCTGGCAGTACATCAGCACGTGTGGATAGGTACTGTCCAAGTTTCACCCACAAACCTTCTAGCTCTACTATTAAATTAAGAACACGCTTAGCATTGCGTTCATGAGCTTTCTCCCATAGAGAAGCTATCTTTAACTTGTTTGCCCATTTTTCTCGCTGCTGTAAAGCCTTCACATCACACAATAGTGTTCATAAGTTCTTCAGTCTACTTAGTAAAAGGAAATAAGATGACAAAAGCCAGGTTTTCATCTTTTAACTTTCAGATATGACATTAGCATTAGTAACCTAGCAGCTACGCAACATAAATCATACCTTGTAATCAAAGTAAATGATAAGAGCTACAGCAAAAACTTTCACACGCCTCTTATAGATGTTTCCCCATCCCATTGATTGTATCCTGGTTGAGAAATGTATTTCTATCTAAGAATATAGATCTGCAAGAAGAGAGACTAAAGCAACTAAGAAAGTGTTATTTTGGAAAAAAATATGAGTCCTATCATCTTGCTAAACCAGCATGAACAATGGCAGTTAAAGGATCCAAAAACAGTTATGAAGACCACGGTCCCGAAATAATGGCTCAATGGCAAGCTAACAGACTATAAACAGTTAGGAAGACTTTAGTTCAGAAATACTTGCTTAATGGTAAACAAACAGAATATATGTTAGTCTGATGACTATCAATATAGTGTCAATAGTGGGAGGTACATCAAAATATAGCAACCCCTCTCCCAACCCAATCAAGAAAAGAAAAAGCAAGAAGAAACAAGTAACAGATTGGCATGCAGAAAAGTAAAACGAATAATCTCCTAAGAAAAAAACCTTAGTTTACACATATTCTTTCCAATAGGTATTGACACACATACTTAAACAAGATTACTCATACCTGTGGTGTCATTTGGTAAAAGACCAATCCATAGTAAAGGAGTAATTGCAAGTAAATGTTTTCTTGCAGATATGAGAATAATCATAATGCAGGTACCCCCTCCATTTTCTTCCATACGACACTCTTTCCTTTTTTATTCTTTTCCAAAGACTGGTTTTCTATATTTATGAACTACTTAATCTTACCATTTTCATTTTTCCTTTAATGGCATGCTATTACAGAAAAATGGCATATAGATGTCACTAAATATTAAGGGTATTTTTGGTGTGTAATACCTATTCAGCTCATGTGAAAAAAAAATCTTTCTTATTTTCCATGTAAAGAGAACACGCTCGCACATGCACAAAACCTTATTGTTGCTTCTGTAGCCAGTGTTGTTAAAAACTTGCTTTAAGTGCTTAGGCCCTAAAGTTCACTGCTGCATATATAGATTGCTTCAATTCGCCTAAGCCGCACTTTAGTGCAAGCAACAAGACATTGAGGTGAGAGCCTCATTGACCACAGGCTCTACGTTAGAGAGAGCAACACCAAACATTAAATACAGTTCAATGTGGGAATGGGACACACATCACAAGCTCGAATCGTACCACTGAAAAGTAACCTAATATTTAAGTGAGAAAAGGGTACATGGACACGCCCATACTCCTCCGAGTTTCTAACCTGTGGACCAACTAGGGTTGGCCAGCTAATTCACAAGGAATTTTTCGGTTATAAAAAGAAGATCAACATAGCTGTAAAATTAGTATATCAATTGTTAAGAAAACATCTTTAATAAATATGCCAATGAGTAGGAACAAAATTTAGGAGAATAAAAACTTAAAATTGGGTCTTGGCATTAAAAACATAACTTTAAACAGTTTTCAAAATTAAGTGATTACTTTTGCTTCATTTCTTTCATTCCACTGCTTTTAGTACTCTCCTTATTTGTGCCTTTATCAACTAAACGAGTGTTTTAGTTGTACCTTCTTCTTAGAACCCCAACAGACACTCCACACTGACAACACCTTTTTAATAAAAGCAAATATTTTGATTAATATATATTGGGAAAGGACCCTGCATATATAGTGTAAACAAGAAACAAATACACCTATAAGTGGACATATCCTTTACAGAAACCATCCAACCATCAATACTTACTAGGACAATATCTGCATATATTATATGTACTATGTACTCCACAACTATACGAAGAATGAAGATTTTCCAGTAACATCTATACAGTTACAAGAGTTACCAATTCCTCCAAATATTCTTCTATTTATCTCCTTCCACATTGTTCACATGAGCGGCAAAGGAATGACCTCACTTGACTTTATTATTTTCTTCTTTTTTTCCTTTTCTTCTTGATAAAGGGCTTTCATTTCTATGTCTTTTCCTGCCGCAGCAATAGCCTATGTAAAACTTGTTAGGGTTTTACCCTGATTTTCTTACCTTATTTGAAGTTTATTTTTTCCTAAAAGAAAAGACAAAACATTACCATAAATGTTTTTACTTTTCCTGAAAGGAAAATATAATATTTTTCCATATTTGAGTTATTCTTTCCTTGGAAGAAAAGTTTGGAACTCTATTAATTGAAGACCATCTTCTCATATAAAAAACACAATAGGATCCACAATGTAGTCGTTTAAAAACTCTGTTTATGGGGAGATTTAATCTCTCTACAGTTTTTTTTTCTTTATATTAGTTTTCATATAATAATATTAGTTTTTGGTATAAGTATTTGTCATCAAATTTATCAATCATATGATTTGCAAATGATAAGCTTCCGCATGACGCCCTAATCACCTTCAGAAGCCAACAAAACTATACTACTTCTTGACCGATATGATTCATTTCCCTCAAATTCTCTAATTTAATTATGGTAATCACTTAAGTAAAGGTCATATTATAAGCACCTCGAAGTTACAACTGTAACGAAGTCCCACTGTAACTTGAGAAAGGAGAGTTTACATGCTCTTAGCCTCATTCAAGGTAAAATGCTGCTGAAGAATGGAGAAATATATGTGAATGACATCTTTGATTCAGCCAAGCATGACACTGACACTGAAATTAGAATAGTACCTTTCTATTTCTCTGTATTTTATATTAGTGTTGTATCAAATTTGTCTTTCAGTTCCCCCCTTTAACTACAGCCTATGACCTAATAATTGTAGAACTCAAAATGAACAATTGCAGTTCCCATCTGTCCAAACCTAGGTTGATAGAGTTACCCAGTACCTATGTTAGGAGAGGTAGAAAGTACCCGTGGAATGCACGCAAGCTAACCAAGACACCACGGTTATCAATAAAAATGAAGACTTTCAGCATGCAAGTTCTCCTAAGTCAGAAAAGTTTAGGTACAAAATACACTTAAGCAGTCACAAGTGCTAAGTTGACATGCAAGTTTTGTCCTTTGCTTCCAAACAACAAGAAAGGCATAAAGGAATGCTACAACACGTCAAATCCTCTAGTTAAAAACAAATTACTTAACAAAACAACCAAATTTCACTATAAACATCAATAACAACCAAAGAAAACAAAATCCAACCTTTCCAGAGAATTCCAGATTATAAATGAACTTGCATTTATAAAAATTAGCAAAACATTTCCTTTACTCTTTCTACTACATACAATTAACAACAGTACTACTACATAAACAGATTAATTTGATCAAACACCAATTACCCATAAAATTAACTAGTACAAACACAAAAAAAAAAACCACCTCGGAAATGAATAATACAAATCATCAAAAATAAAAAACTCAATTTTCATATGATAAGAACAACACTAATATTGAATTTCGCAAGGAAAACCTGGTTAGATCGAAAGAGAGTCTCGATTGAACGCAAAATTTGGGGAAAATTTAGCGGAATTTGAAGAGGAAAAGACGGAAATTCTTGGGGAAGCACGAGGTCGACGTCGTTTCCGAAGAAAAAATCTATAGATGCCTCTAAATAGGCTTCACTTTCGGTTAACGCTATTTGGCTCTCACCAGCTTCCGACACTGATATCTATTTAATTGTTGTAGTAATTTTCAAAGCATATACATAACTGTTTTTTTCTTGTAAATAATAAAATATGACTTCACATTTGAATAATAGCACGTTTATTTGAAAAAAAATACTCTCTTTTTTATTTGGTCCACCATTATAAGTATCTCAAAAAAATCACTCTGGGAAATATTAGTTTCGAACTATTGATAGTTTTAAGAACACCTATTTTCTCGATTTACTAAACTTAAATACACATCTGCCACATTATGTAGCAAGTGGTCTCAAATTCTCGTATGAGCATGGAGTTCTTAATAAAAAATCAAAAAAAGTGTTAGATACACCCCTAAACTTGGCAAGAATTTAAAAATGTATTTCACTCGTGAAACAAGATCAGGAGTATATGTAAGTTTACTTAGTCAAGTAAAATAGTATTTTTAAGGCTGTTAATAATTCAGAAATTAAGTTAATAAATTTCACCGAATTTAAAGGTATTTTCAACTTTTCTCAATTTTTAAAATAAAATAATAAAAATATTCAACTAAATTTATCATTAGAATAAAATTGATATGATAAAATTAATTAATTTTTTATGTCATATAGATCGAACCCTGCAAATAAAATAAAATTCAAAAAAGACATGTTTTACTACAGACATACACAAATTAAAATGGATCTTTATCATTTCTTTTGAATAGCTATCATGTGTTTTTTGTTTGGATCTGAATGTACTATATTCATTTGCAAAAAGTGTAAATATAATGCAAAATGACACTATAAATTTGTCAAAGTTGAAAAATCATTTGATGTTTACCAATCTCAATTAAAGAAAATAACAAATGACTGAAAAGTATTATCCAAATATGTGGAATATTCATTTGCAAAAAGTGTAAATATAATGCAAAATGACAATATAAATTTGTCAAAGTTGAAATATCATTTGATGTTTACCAATCTCAATTAAAGAAAACAATAAATGACTGAAAAGTATTATCCAAATATGTGGAATAATAATCACCAAAGATTCAACTTAGCAAATTAGTCAAATTATAACTTAAACAATGATTTTATTTTAAAATTAATATAATTTTGATAGTTTTTCTATCAGAATCATTATTGATTTATTTCTTTCTTTTTTGTTGTTTATTGTTCATAGGGAACTAAATGAAGAACCAGTAATAATTATTCAAAAAAATTGATAAAGATCCATTTTGATTTGTAGTCGGATGTAGTATATGAGTATATTTTTTTTAATTTGTGAGGTTCGTGTCTTATATATGACATAAAAAATAATTACGATAAGAAAAAAGTTAAATTGAATACATTTATTGGTAAAAAAAAAATTGTATAACTTTGTTATATAATTCTTCACAATTGAGTGACCTGCATGTATCTGAGCTAGTTTCTGAAGCTATGTATATAAGGGCGGACCCACGTGGAGGTCAGAGATTCACCCGGACCCCCTCGCTCAAAAATTACATTGTATATATAAGGTCTATTTCTGATCTTATGTGTACATATATTAAAATGAACCCCTTAAGTCAAAAGCAAAGCTTGGCTTAGTGGCTAAGGGTTTCGATTTTGGCCGAAATGGTTCATGTCCGATTCTTGCTTGCAACATTGTCCCACTTGTTTTTTTGTTTTTTTGTTTTTGCTTTGAAAGGCTGAATGGGCTATGGTTTTGGACTTAAATCCAACTCTATTTCATTGTTTTTGGAAAGGCTGAATGGGTTTTGATTTTGGGCTCAAATCCCAACTCAATGAAATACCTCATTGCTTTCGGGTTCAATGTAAAGCTTTATTATTTTTGTTATCATTATTTTTCTCTCTATGCTATTTCTTTTTTTCAATTTATCTTTATTTAAAGAAAAAAAACATAAAGTAACACCTGAAGTTGTCTCAAATGATGACAGCGCGTGAATGTATCACCTTACTTCCAAAAACCAATTAAAAAGTGACACATTTCAGTTATTTTGTCCATTAATTAATTAATTCATTTTTAAATGCACTATGTTCCCCAAAGAGCCTTTGGTTGAAGGCTTTAACAGAAAAAACCAACACTCTCCCTCTGGTGAAATCAGCTAAAAAAGATAAGAATTTGATTTAATTTTCAATCCAAAAAATTAATTAGAAGTCATTTGGTAACAAAGCTGGAGAAGCAGTAATAGGAGAAGAAGAACCAGTTGGGTAGCTATGGTGACATTGAAAAGTTGTTCCACAGAGGAAAAAAGGGAAAGAGCCGCCATTGTTGTATATTGCAGGAGCAATAGCTAGAGATTTCTGAGTCAATTTAATCGATCTAAGGAGTAAAATTGTGAAGTGGGTTGATGAATTTGAGTTAGAATTTTGTTGGTTGTTGTCGATTAAAAATTAGAAGTTTGAACGAAAATTTTGTGGGTTTTTCTATTTTTATGTATTACCAAGAATTTTCGTTTTTGAAACGATTCGGATCAAGTTAATCTGCTTTTTAAATTAAATTTATTAATTAAAATGGGTGAGAATCACACACTTGTTCATAGATGAGAAAATGGTTCAAAATGCTCTATTTATAAAGGTATTAAATACTCTTGTGGGGTAATAGTCCACCCGCATAGTTAAAGTGTCTCTTTGAAAATTCAGGACAACTTCAGGTATCACTTTATGTCTTTTCTCTTATTTAAATTTATTAGACATATTTTTCCTACTTTTGTTTTTTGTTCTACTTATTTATGTTGCTTATTTTATTTCTACATAAGTCTCTTTTCAAGTACTAACTCGAAACTCTTTTAAAAAATGATGAATTATTATTAAATTTGAAATTGATTTACAAAAAATTATTATGTAAAATAAATTAAATTAAAGTTAATCGAATGAAGAAATTTAAAAGTCATGAATATTCTTTTGATAAAATCTAATCAATTGATTTTTTCCCCTTAATTTTATAGCTTTTTTTTAGTTCGATTTAAAAAAGATGAAAACTAAACTAAACTTATTTGATATATTCATCATTTGTCTTTTTCACAAATGACTAACGTAGTTAATTGAAATAAATGAACTAAAAAATAGACGATGTCAATTATTTATCTATGAATATACTATAATATTAGTAACTCAATTCTTACACCCTTTTTAAAGACTTTTAGTGGTCGATTTTTTTTTTTTAAAAATAAAAATAGAGTAGAACACTGCATTATAAAAGAGAGAAAAAAAAAACACAAGAATTTGTTTAAGAAAAGCTCGATGAAATAGGGTAAAAGTAGAAAAAACTAAACGCGGCATGACAAGGCAAATTAAACTTATTAGATTCAGATTACTAGTTTCCTCCTATCTCGCTTAGTTTTTCATCTTGTAATTTTCACATGTTTACTTCTTTATACTTCGAACCCCCTTCACAGAAATCGTGGATTCAACATTGTTAATATATATATAAACTCATAACTTGAATGTTAAATTACTATAATACCCTCCCCCCCCCCCCCCCACTTAATACACCCATGTATTTCTATTTGAATAGCATGTGTTCTCTTGGAAAGTTGTGACTTTCCGATGAGGTGTGACTTTTTCAATGGGTTATGACTTTTTTAAAAGATTGTGACTTTTACAAAGGACTGTGACTTTTCAGATAAGTTGTGACTTTTCTGAAGGGTCATAACTTTTCAGATAAGGCACAATAAACACATGTTCATACTACCATTTCTTGGTTATAAATAGAGTGATTTCCTCTCATTTTTCAACCAAGAAAATTTTCTAGTCTTCAACTCTTTTTTTTCTTACACTTTGAAATTTTTCATATAATTTATGAGTGAGTTTGAAGATCACTGAAATCTCAGGCGTCACTATTCTAATGAAGTAAATTACTCTATCATAAGAGGATATATTCCAGAACCTCAACTACTTGAGGGAAATAATTTTTGGTGATATGGAGTAACAATTATTTTTCTTTTTTTTTTGCTTAAAATATACAATAGCATGTAATGTTCCAATAAATGAAGCTAACGTGAAGCAATTTAAATTTTCATTTGTTTTTGGGAAAATGGTTCAAAACACACCTCAACTATTGTCGAAATTGTTATTACACACTCTAACTTTGCGAGGATCCTATAACCCCATAGACTATTTTTTTAGTGTATTATTAAAGGTATTATCGGCTTTGATGAACAAGCAAGTGAACATACGTACAGTGAGCGCGACAAGGTTAAATTAAAGCAAAATGGACCCATCTCTATTTTCCACATGGCAGTCCACATTACTTTTTATTTTATTTTTTCATTAAATACCCTAGTTTTAGATATCAATTTCATTTTTTATAAGACATATATACATGTCAATTTTTAATTGGATATTTCTTAATAAGGTAAACTTAATTATTAATTATCATTATAACTTAAATGCCAACATTTTTTTATTTATTTTACTTCTTCGTTGAGATTCAGCCATGGCGGAAGACTTGTGCCGACATCGGGCAATGAATCAGTCGCAAGAACTCTTGGCAGTAGAATCATCACAACGATACCACATATCTCCTTTAGGCGCAACAACTACCATTACTACCAGAATCGCAAGCTCCATTATCAAATTTTGATGGTGAAAATGCTAATCATCACCATTACACAATTTTTTGTCAAAAAAATTTCTCCATAACTATCAAGATGACAAAGAAGACCACAAAATTTTAGATCTGTAAGAAAGATAATAAAAATTTATTGTCAAAAAAAAATCATAACTCGCTAAAAGGAAGACCCATTTCTTTTTTGAGGAACTATTAAATTTTTTAGATGAATTTGAACAAAAACTACAGGAATAGATCAAGATAAGATTAAAAAAAAAATATTGTAAAGGGACTAAAAAAAAAAAAAATTCATTTGAATTGGCATTACAAAAAAAAAAAGGAAAAAAGTCCTGAGAAGAAAGACATAAGTACATCTATTTTCAAAATTCAAGAAAAGTACAAAAAAAAAATTGTATATAAAACAAAAGATTAAGATTAAAAATAATAATTTATAAACATTAACTATGCATGTGGCAACGCCTGTATATCACCCCTTAATACATATGTGGGTATGGCATATTAAATAGGTATATATTCTATTTTAAATTAGTTCAGAGGTGGCATAGGACCTCTGCAAAGTTAAAGTGAGCAATAGCAATTTCGGCCATAGTTGAGGTGTGCTTTGAACCATTTTACCTTTATTTTTCTTAACAATTTCTCATGTGATGCACAGATATATGCTTCTAAACATGTTTTTAAAAAATTATACAACTTCTCATGAGTCAGAGAATTGTCACGAGTTGTTTTTTTGATGCTCAAACCATAAGAATGACTTTATTTATAATGATATTTATGTGATTGAGGTTGTCATAAAGTTTGCTTCAAAATAATTACTACTACATAAAAATTTCTCTTTTATTTTACTTATTTTTAAAAATATTTATGTATTTTACATATTATTTTTGTATAATTTTACCGAATTAGAAAAAAAAAAGATAATAAAAATATTTTTGTAAGGTCAGAAAAAAGAGAAAAAAATAACAATTAAAGGTTTCAACTCTTCCAAAATAAAGGTATAATATTGATTGCAAATTTAAATATGTACATTTTAATTTAATAAAAATAAAAGTTTAATTAACCTTTTCATAGTCGATATTTAAAATAGATTCTCTCTATAAAATAATCTTAATATTAAAATTATATTAATAGTTGTCCTTTTTCATAATTTGACTCTTAAAAACACTTTTTAAAAAAATATCAGTCAAATGCATTTTGCATATGAAAACACTTTTCAAATGAATTACCCAAACACAAATTATCATTATTTCCAAAAGCACTTTTCTGAAAAATCATTTTTTAAAAATACTTCTATAAATAAATTATTTTTAGCAGCAATTTCAAAAAGACTCTTAGCCTAAAAAATCCAAACTAATCTACATTTGGTATCGTTTCAAGGTCCACTTATTAATGTTTTTGAGTTACAACCAGCAAGCCTTGACAATTTATACTGGTAAAAAAAAATTGTAATGTTACATTAGACTTAGATGTTGTGTTACATTAGACTTAGATGTTGCTTACAAGTGTTGGTTGTTGTTGTCTTGTTTTAGCTCTTAATTTAGTCCTCGGTTCATTTGGTTCACATATACGATGAGATATCTAAAGATTAAGTTTTGAAATTAATATACTTTATTTAGTATAATCAATCTCACGATAAATTAATTTCATAATTATAAATTTTGGACTATAATTTTAATTTTAAATGCCGTGTGAATGAAAAATAAAATATTCCTTCTCACATAGACATCAAACATACCACAAAGTTACATGAATTTATCATGACTTACATGCATCATATGAAATGTACTTCTGTCCTTTGGAGATTTGAAATTTTAAAAAGAGATATTACTAGAGAAACTGAATAAATAAAGAGCAACTTACAAACATACTATATTTATAGGATTATTAAAATTCAATAGCTATAAGTATGTTATTTTTTTAAAATGACTACAATTTATATCTTTTTCTAGTTGTATTTCTTTATATGTTTTTATTTTTCTATTTATACTCTAATACAATTTTAATTACAATGAAATAAACAAAGAACATGTATTAATTGTGTACAATTAGCATATAAATACTTTGAATTCAAATTGGTATCTCTATTTATAAAACTTAAAGTATTAATATATCAAGGATACACGTATTTATAAAAACTTAATGTTTAATATATCAAACAAGGTAAAGCATGACCATTAGCATATGAACATGACAATTTGAAAAATGAATACATTGTTGTTAAACAAAAAATGAATACACCAATATAGTATACATATGAATACATTGTTGTTAAACAAAAGATGGATACATTGGATAACCTAAAAAAAGAAAAATGAAAAATAATAGAATGTGTAGGTATCAAAGTGAGTAAGTATCTGACTGTATTAAAAATTGATAAATCCAACAAACGTCAAATCTCTTTTTGGTCAAGTTTTTCCGATAATACTTAAGACTTGGTGCTAACTTAGATATTTGTTTATAAAAATATAGTACTAATGTATCCAATTCTACTTGTATTGCCTAATCAATCTTTTAAATTGGATAGATTACTTATGTATCCCGATATACTTGTATTCACAACTCACCATTTCAACTTGTGTTAATATTACAATAAAATATCTATGTATATAAGTATTCTACTATATACAAATTTGACAATCACACAAACTTCAATCTCTTTTTGCTCATGGTCTTCATGTACTACTTTTTTTAATAACTATAACCATTATAATGGAGAAAATAAAATAATTCTTTAATCGAAACCTTATAAAATATATGAAAAATATAGATGAATACAAATATAATCTTCATAAAAACGAGAAAAAATCAATTAAAAGATATTTGATGAATTCAAATTACAAAAGTTGCTCCTAGAATCATCAAAAGGATCTTAAATTGGAAGGAATTTGGGGGAAATATTGAAAATATGTGATACAGGGATATTGATGAAAGAGAAAGTATTAATGAGGGTAAACATGGGAAACTAATCACATAAAATGTGCCTAGACATAATTAATTATGCTTGTAATAATAACTTTCCTATTTAATATTTACTAACTTTCTTGATTATTTGTATATAATTAACTTTGCTAGTTATTGTGTAGTTATATCCATATAACATAAAAAAAAAACAATAGCTATTTATTTTAAATGTATCTTGATATTTGCCATATTCTGTAGTTTTTCCATAAATAAATGAGTGAGCTAGGTATCATAAGTGAAATGAAATAAACAAAGAAGAGGTGTTGAGTTTTAAAGGTGTGAATTGGAAATGAAGGGTTGTGACCTTTATGAAAGGTTGTGTCTTTTCTAAAGGGTTGTGACCGTTTGAAAGGTTGTGTCTTTTCCAACGAGTTGTGACTTTTCTGAAAAATTATCCTATTTTCAAAAAGTTGTGACTTTTATCCTTTGTTAGCTATAAATAGAGAGACTTTCTCTCATTTTTCTGTATCAAATTCTTCCCTTCTTTTGCATATATTTCTTACAAACAAAATCGATCGATCGTGTCTGTATTGTGATTCGTTGTTGTCTTTTTAGGTTCGTTGAAATCATGATGATTTGCTATTTCTTTAATGGTTAATCTACAACCTTGGGTACTGGAGATTAAATTTCTTAAGGACACACAGTCTAGTTTGTGGACTTGGATAGTTCTTTTCTTTTTCTTTTCATTTTTTATTATTTTTAATTTGCTAATTTGAATATAAGAGATAACAATACACAACAAAAAACTTAAATGAGATATTATGAGCGAAACTTGAAATCATGATGATTTGCTATAAATTTTTGTTATTCAATATAATAACTACGTGTCATGACTCATGACAACATGTTAAAATAAAATATTGCATGAAGTTCTATCTATTTGTCATGACTCATGACTTGCATGACAACATGTTAAATTTTTATTTTTTTCTCATATTGTTTATTTGTAGTCTTGAATCATAACAATTTAATATGATGAACTATACATATACCCGCTTTTATAATCTTCATTTAATTTATATTCAAAGTTAAATTATTTTCTTCAAGTTAATCCAATTCACAAACAACTTCAAACATACTATTAGAGTTTTGTCCTGATTTTCTTATCATATTTGAGTTTTACTCTTTTCTGAAAGGAAAGTTAAAACATTATCATAATTGGTTTTACTTTTTCCTGAAAGAAGAACATTTTCTAAAGTTACCAATTTCAAAAAAAAAAAGAAAAGAACATTTTCTACCATATTTGGTTATTCTTTCTTTAGATGGAACATTTGGAACTCGATAAATTGAAGAATCCCATTCTCATACCAAAACACAATAGCATCCAATGTAGACATTTTAAGAGTTGTTAATGGGGAATTTTTTTTTCTCTACTGTTTTAATTTTTTTTTATTAGTTTTATAATATGTAGACCAATTGGCCAAATCATATAATAATATTATATCTTTTAGTTATTTTTATTGGTCATTTGATTTATCACAATCATAATTCGCAATTGTACGTTTTTGCATGATGCTTTGATTCTTCCGAAGCCAACACATACGTGATGGACTTGCAATAATTTGCATTTGAAAAGTATGGCTTGCCAAGATCAATTTTGAACATTTTAAACATTTTTAGATATTTTTAACTTAAATTATAGATTGCCAAATTTTTTATTATATAGTGACTTGCCAAAGGCAACTTCAAACATTTAAGTATTACCAAAATTGTAACCTTGACAAGGCCACTTCAATTTTGGACATTTTAATTGACTATTTTAGTTTTAATTTTCTTTTTTCACCAAACTTAAAGGCTATTTTCCCACAAATAATAAAATTGGATATAATATTTAAATAGCAAATTCCATTTATGTAAATCACCCATGCTGATACATACTACCACAGGTGGTACATCATTCTTCATTAAATAAATGTACCTAAAATAACCATAAAACATATGCTAGAGTAGTAAGTACTCTTCTATAATTAATTAGAAATTTTAACTCTTGCTTTAGATAAAGAACATCTTAGAGAACAGAAAACATTTTTAAATTTGGTGTAAATTAGTATTAATTTCGTCCTCGAGCTATTGATAGCCTTAAAAACACTCATTTATTTAATTAATTAAATTTAGATATACTCCCGATTTATTACATGACATATAACAAGTAGTCTCAAACTCTTATAGGAGCATGAAACTCTTAATAAGAAGTCTAGATAAGTGTCGAAAATACCTTGAACTTGACGAGAATTTAGGGATATACTAAATTACTCATATTGCAAGATCGGGGTTATATTCACGATGAGTTTAAAGGTGTTTCCAATAAAAGGATAAATATAACCCTAACTATCGTAAATAGTATGCAGATACCCTCCGTTATACTTTTAAGACATTGATGCCTTTACCGTCCAAAAACTAGAGCATATATGTCCTTCACTCTAACAGAGGACTAAATAGGGACACGTGACACAATCTTATCCGTCGATCCGATATTTAATAAATGTCGGATCGATGGATAAAATTATGACACGTATATATCTGCTAGTATAAATGATATATATGCTCTAGTTTTTAAATGGTAGGAGTACCAATGTTCCAAAAGTATGACAGATGATATCTACATATCATTTACGATAGTTTGAAGATATATTTATCCTTTTTCTCATATTTTACCTTCAAAACATACAAATTTAAATTAATCAGACCCAAAACAAATATCGAACCTCGAGTAGATTCAAGGGGTGCTTAGATTCCACCATAACCAGCCACGTTTAACATTTAACAAGACAGCGCCAACCAACTACCCACATACCGCCGCGTCATACCCCCACCCACCCCCACCATTAATACTCTACACCAAAACCAAAGAACCCCTTTGATAAATTTTGCATTTTTACGCCATCCAAGACATATTTCTTGGAAAATCCGAAAACAAAACAAAAAAAATAAAATACCCAAAACACGTATTGACTATATAGTTGTTGTTGTTGCAGTAGAAAAATCCAAGAAAAAAACCCCATTATCATCATATATCACCAGAGCCTTAGTTTTTTCTCTGGCTTTGGGTTCAGACATGGCATCTTGGTGGAAGTTCTTGTTCATATCCTTTGTTTTTCTTGCTGTAGTTGCTCCTAAAGTCAAAGCAGATTCTGGGTCGTCGTTGGATGATGAAGTTGAAGTGGTTAGTTCGGATGTTCCCACTTCTCAAGAATTGGAACATCTTAAGTCCAAGATCCAATCTTTAGGTTAGTTGGGACTTGAGAATTGCTCCCTTTTTGCTTAATTGGTACTGTGAGTATGCATGTTTTGATTCTTTGGGAAGTGTAGTTTTTTGTTGATTTGTAGTACTGAGAAGTGTAGATGTTTACTAAAAGGAATTGTTTGGAGGTTAAGTTGATTAGAGACTTACTTAAAGATGTAATTTTTTTTGGAAATTTGTTATTTTAGGTTAATTAGGACTCGTGAATTGCTTACTTTTTTTTAGTTGGTACTGTGAGTAACTGAGTATGATTGTTTTGACTCTTGGGGAAGTGCAGTTTTTCTGAATTTCAGTACTGAGAAGTGTAGTTGTTTACTCCAAATGAGTTGTTTGGAGTCAATTTGATAGGTTGACTCACTTAAAGGTGTGATTTTTCTGAAAATCTGTTATTGATTGAGCTGGAAATTATGAAGAAAGAAGGGATTTTTTTGTAAGGCTAGCATATTATTACAGGATTTTTCGTTGTATTGTGTATAATGTTCAAAACGAAGAGCAGAAATGAATGTTCACAATGAATTACTTTGAGCAGTAAAGAACTTGTGAAATGAGCTTCAATATTTCAAGTTGAATTCAAATTCTTTTGAGAACTTGTGAAACAAACTTCAAGTTTCAAATGAAGTAACATTATTTTCAAGTGAAGTTGCTAAAGAAACATGGGGCTTAGATTTTGCTATAGGAAGCTGTAGATTCCAATTTGGTAGTTTTTCCAACTCCAAGATGTATACTCTGTTCAGTCTCAGTAGAAGTGCGTCAATCTGAAGATGAACACAGTGATTTGATAGCTTTGAACATTTGAAGCAGAATGTTATGGCTCCATGTATGTTCTCGGGTTTATGAAAAAGATGTCTTGTTGGTGTGCTGTTGAAAAAATATTCCACAGATAAGGAGATACAGTTTTGGAAACTGCACAAATTTAGAGATAATCTGCAATTACACTTCTCTTTTGGAAACTGTACAAATCAGAGATTATATGCAAAGCAGCACAACTAATTTGGAATAGTGAGTCGCAACCAAGAATAACTTTCACATCCTTATAAAAAATTGAGACAAGGTTATAAATTTGGGAGAGTGCCTATTCTGCAGTTATCATACTTTGTACTTTGTTATTGTCATTGGCTAATGATGTTTTTAAATTCCATATTGTTTTTTCCTTGTGTTGTGAGGTAATTCTGCAACAGTGAGTGTTGGATTGGTGCTTAGATGTAGTTTTGTTTTGTTTCAATTTGGGCTACCAAATACTAATTATTAGCCATCTCTCTTTCCTTCTAATGGGTTCTATTTTTCTCAGAATCAAACTTTGAGGAGACTGCGCGAGCACTGAAAGGAAAGGATGAGGCGATTGCAGACAAAGAAAACATTATAAAAGAAATGTCAGAGAAGATTAAGTCATTGTCAACTGAATTGGCCTCTCTACAGGTGAGTCCCTCAAATTAGCAAGTTGGCTTTGTATGCTATTTTAGTTTCATAAAATGCCTTAGTAGTGTTGATGTAAGTCGTATTGTTTTGTATAGAAAAAGGGAACACTAAATTCCGAGGAGCAAGTTGGAAAGGCTCGTGCACTAGCTGATCAGCTTGAAAAGCAGGTTGAGATATTAAAAGAGGAAGTTGAAATGAAGAATAAGGAGAAAAGAGACTTCGAAGCGCATATAGGTGAAACAGAGAAAAGAGTATCGGAGTTAAATTTGAAGGTTGACAAGGTAAGTGTTTGATATGCTTTACCTTTTTTATAAAATAATAAGTAACTCATTTGCTTTCTTTTCTCTTTTCTTTGTAGTTGTGTTATCGATGTCTTAATTAATTGCTACAGTAGTTATTCTAGCAGACGGAATTGCACCACAACAGATTTAACAACAAAGCATAAATGAAATTCATGTATTGCATTTTTAGATAGGATATCTTTTACGTATTAAAACAATGAAGGGAAAAAGAAGGAGGAGGAACTCTCATCACAGATGAGCTGCATTCTTCCTTCTCTTTGAACTTTTAAGATCTGAGGATTACATTTTTCTGATCAGGAGGATTTGGCGATCACGTTCTTTTGCTTGTCCTCGTAATTGAGAGTCTGGAGCCAAGTAACTGAACAGAAGTTTTAAAAAGGCAGTTGGGATATGCTATTCTGTTTCTTGTTTACAGAGATTGTCCTGCACATCATGCTAGAGTTATTATGGCAGCTATCCAACTTGTTCAACCGCTGCAACAAACCGTAAAGTACTAAAATGGAACAACTTCCTACCCTTCGGGGTGGCCCAGTGGTTTGAGCTTAGGACTTCCATGTTGGAGGTCTCAAGTTCTAAACCCCTTGTCAGCGAAAGCAAGGGGTTTGCCTTCTGGGTCGAGCTCGTCGCACCAGGCTTGCCTAGTGCGGGTTACCTCTCCTATGTGGTTTGCGAGCTATTGCATAGGAGCGGGGGTTTTACCCTGTGCGCACCCAAAGGGTAGCGCCTGCGGGTTTCCCTTGTCATCAAAAAAAAAAAATGGAACAACTTCCAAATGCTGTCCCTGCTGGATTTTTTAAAATCAATTTAGTCCGCTAGCAGATCTCATAAGAATTATGGACAAATGATTTAAAAAGTTGGCTGAAACATAGAAAGGTGGAAGTGGCTGCAGAACTCTGACTTTCATGAAAAATATTCTTGAAGTTTGATAGAATCTAAATCTTTAAGCAAGGAATGTAGACGATTTGTTAAACTCTAGGAAATTAAGGAGTCAACATTTTGGTAATGCAGAATAAAGGAAGCCTGAGATATCATAGGATTGGAATGTTTTCCTCAGCAAACACCTTCATGTAGTAATTTTTAGAGCACAAAGAAGATGCTGCAGTTGTAATGCTGTAATTAATTTATTCCAAAAGTTTTTTAGAGTCTATCAAGTAGAATGTTGGCCTCCTCATGTGAACTGGGAATTACAGTGGAGGTAGGAAGTGTTATAATTTTGACAAATAGAATCTGACAGAGAAGTCAACTCAGCTAGGTGGTCCTACAAATGGAGAGAAGAACATAGGCAAAAGAAGAATCAAATGGTGGTATAGAATACCCATTGAATGACCGGATTTTTGAAAGAAAAAGTGCTTACAAATTGTTGTACTCGTCTTCATTTGACCTTTAAATGGTATCCTCAGTTGGTTGCAGTTACAATTCTTTGCTTCTAGTTTCAAGTGCGTGGCAACGCATATGTAAAGTTTGATGGGAACCAAACCTTGTCCTGTCGTATCTCTAGATGATAACCCCATACAGGAGTAGGCGCAATGACTGTTTTCTTGTAGATACTGTGAAGATTATATGAACAATAAGTTGCCTGTTTTCAGTTACACAATTGATTTCGTTCTGCCACTGAACAGACGTTAAATTCCCAGGACTTCTTGTGGATGTGTAGAAAGATCTTTTAGCTCTTAATGCTGGTCCTGTTTAGTTTTGGTAGCTACGTGTAATATTTCAGCTAACCTTATGAAATTATTTTGTTTCTTTTTGGTTTATGCAGCTCGAAAAGACCGTTGACAAACAGAAGGAGAAACTGAAAAAAACTGAACGAGCTCTTAAACTTGCTGAGGTGCTCTTGATATTAAAAAACAGCTACTGAAGCTTGTGTTGTGAATAATAATAACTAAAGTCTCCCAATTTTGCTTATCAGGAGGAAATGATTAGAGCAAGGCTTGAAGCCACATCGAAGATGAAGGAGCTCATGGAGGTAGATGTTCTAGCTACCTATATATTAACAGTGTATTCAGGATTATGATTACTATTGAAGATGGGAGGTTCCATCTCAATTTTTCATCTAGCTGAGTAATGCTGTGATTCATACTAATGTTTCTGTCTACCATGATATCGTGGTGCCATCAGGATTCCATCATATTGTGTTAAGAGTTTGATATGCCGATTTATGGTTAGCTAGTTGTATCAGTTCTCATATGCTTGAACTGGCGATATCAATAATTTTATGGACAGCTGGATGGTGGGTAGTTTTTGGTAGTAAGGGGGTAGTGTCGTGGTGGTGATGCTGGTCTTTAGCCTGCGGATTTGATGCTGGAGTAATTTATTTTGATGGCTAAAAGGCAGAAGAAATGTGATGATAGATTTGGTCTAAACCATTTGTGTATTATAGAGGATGATGATTGTCATGTAAGTGGGTGATATTAGCTAAAGTGAAGAACAATGGAAGGATGATAAGAATCACAATGACACAAGGCACATAGATAGTGGAGGAAGATATTCATGAAGGAAATTGTGGGTTGTTTTGGTTTTGCAAGAATGTGGCTGCAAATGTGTGGGTGTTGTGTTGTTTGGCGGTTGGCTATTTGCTACTTGTACATGGGCCTCGGGGAAGAAGAATGTAGTAGGTATCCTGCATATATTTATTTAGAGAGCATCTCTAAAGTTCTACAACTTGTCTGCCCTTTATCATTGATAGCTGGTAGAGATTTTTTGGGTTCTGTTGATTTATGGTTAGCATGAAAAAACAGTTTAAATATCTTATAATTTGGAATTTAGCAATTTTCCCCAAATTTTGTGGGTTATCATGAGCTTGTCTAGAATTGTATTATTAGAGTCATAAAGATCCTATGTGGAGTAAAAAGTTGGATTGGTTTTCACATATATTGTCTATATGAGGAGGGAAGGGTGGTTTATAGTTCCCCTTCTGTTTTCCCTCTTGCTTGGGTTATGGAGTTGTGATGTGTGGAAGCTGTCTCTGGTTTGTGGTGATGTATGGCGATATAGTTGTGAACGTTTTTGGATGACAATCTGATTCATGGGGAACCAGGTTATGCTTCCTGCACCATGCATAGCCTAGCAATAAATGGAAAAAAGATCAAAGTCGCATTCTGCATCAGTCGTAAACTGTGTAGGCCTCTAAGTGCAGCAATTCACTGTCTTAGTTACAAGAACAAGAAAGAGTTGGAAAACCGAGAAGTTTGAAGACGTGCTCTTTATCTATGCTTTGTGTTGTAGATAATGATTGATTATATAAATGTTAACCTGGCTCTTTCCTTCTGCTTAAAATCCAGGTGCATGGGGCATGGCTTCCACGTTGGCTTGAAGTTCATATGACTCACTACAAGGTATTTTGAGCAAAAATCATAACTAACCTTCTCATAAATGGATTGCTGACTCTGCTGTGAATTTCAGTCTCTTTTGGAGAAGCATTGGCAGGAGCACGGAAAACCTGCTATGGACACAATGATACAGAAGGTACATGTCTTGTTGCTATTGGATCCTGTTTAACTGTTGATTATTGAACGAATGCTTGTTTGAGTTACTATTCTATCCTGTTTACCCTTTTTCACTTGCTTCTTAGGCAGCTGAGAAAAAGGCCCAAGCTGAGGTATGGGTTGCGCCACATATAGAAACAGTCAAAACAGTAAGTCAGCTTTGCATCATTTAATGTTTGAATCTCTTATTACCATATTAAATTTAATTAATTTACTGGATGAGTTCTCGGAAGTTGTGAAAGCCAGAAATGGTATGATGTCAAATACTTTGGAATGTCCCAAAATGGAAAAGAGTGTCATATATATTGGAAAAAGATGGTGTAGTTCCTTGTTTTAGGGTATACCACTTCTTCCTTCTCTACAATAACATCCCAGTGTGGTCCCACATTTCCATTCTCTGTTTCTCATCATTTTATGTTATGCTTTTAATATAAATAGAAGTCACTACATTATGTGTGTATATGATTAATTGAAAGTTTGATGCCTAAACATCTTTTCAAGGTTCAACAAATATGAATGAAGATAGGACTATATTTATCTGGGAGCTCCAGTTGTTGCAGAATTAATAAAGAAGTGAGAGAATCTTAGTTTCTTCTTGTGAATTCTGATCTCTGTGTGCCGAGTGACCATCTAATAACTTTAATGGGCATACCACATTGGGACTGATTTTAACCCAACCCATTTATTAACTCACCCCAATTTAGCTAGCCCAATTCCAGCCCTACCCACCCATTTGACACCTCTAGGCATACATTAACGAGTATGTTATTACATTAACTCACCTCTTCATGGAAATAAGTATTTGAACAATAAAACTAAACCAATTTGAGATTTCCTGTTAACAAAGCAGTAATGGTACCTTGCTAGGTAAAAATGTTAAAATGGTAAGAGTATCTTTATTTCTTCCCAAGAGATGAGTTCTCTTATCTGCTAAATGACAGTCACCGGACATCTGGGGGGAAAGAAAATCAAGAGTTAGTAGGACAAGCTAAAGAGTGGGGAGTAAGATGACTTCCAGATCTGGGAAGACTCTCTATTAGTTTTAATAGATGTAGATACAATTATCTACTTCAAACATTCATTTTACTCCTTAAGCTAGTTTTTGTGCTGTATTTGTCAAGATGGAGGATCTTAATAATGTCTCGTGTTTGCTGTTCTACTCTTTGAAGAAATGGATGCCAGCTGTGAAGGAACAATGGGTGGTAATGACCACTAACCTCAAGCCACAAATGGAAGTGGTTAGGACCAAAGGATTTGAGATTTATGAGACATCTAAAAGCGCCATAACTCCACATATTGTCAAGGTTCAGGAGCTGGCAGAACCTCACGTTCAGGTAACATCCCTTATCTGTTCATTTAAATGAATAATATTTTCTGATATATCAAAAGTACATTAAGGAATACAATTTCCTGTCGTTGTACATGCATCAAATGTATAACTTATATCTATTTTTCCGGTTTTATTTGTATGTGATGTGATGAAAGCATAATTTTTTCACAGGAACTTAAGAAATTCAGCAAGCCATACATTGATCAGGTTGCCACTGCTACAAAACCTCATGTTGAAAAAGTTTGTATTGCTGTAAAGCCATATACAGATGTGGCAGTTCATCATTATGGGAAGTTCCTGGAGTCTGCAACAGTATACCATAGTCAGGTGTGTGAAAATAAAGTGATATGATAGTCCCTGAATTATTCAGATCTCGCAGAGGTTTACTTGTGGTTGAGATATGCAAGTCATAGTCTCTTTCTAAACATTTCCTGTAATTTTACTGCTGCATCAGTTTCTCATGTATTCAGGTTCCGACAACCCCGTAGACCCAAAAATAAAATGGAATAAAATAAATCCTGTAGAGTCTGAAGTTACATTTTCTGTCTGTCTTCTTTGCGCTTCTGTATTCTTATGCGAGAGGCTTAACTTTTTAGAATGATTTTGCTGAAGCTACTAAATTATCCACAATAACTTCGCGAAATGTGTTGCAAATCAGTTGATGAAGAGTGCTTGAGCTTCCAGTGTGTATTCCCAACAATTTCCAATTTTCAAATGCTTTTGTGATTTAGCTCTGCCACTAGGGAGCATCTGTTTGAGCTCTGTATTAAAAGATAGATCCTTCACTTGGTATTGTCAAATGAAAGATAAACAGATCTTTAAGCAATTAGGGGCAAGGGATAAGGGTCCAGCTAGGACAAATTAGTCTGTATTGTTTATTATGTGTTAATTCTTTGAATGGAGGAAATGGTCATTTTTCTTCTGGTGGTTGTGTTGTATTCATCTTCTCTTTACCTTCTTGTGGTGATGAAGAAGAACATACCCAGTGTATGGGGGGGGGGGGTAGAGTGTACACACATACCTTACCCCCATCTCGTGGAGGTGGAGAGGCTGTTTTCGAGAGACCTCAGCAAGATGATTTAGAAGAACGATTATGTGATATTCTAGGGTTAGAAGAGTACCTTTTGAATTGTTGTTGGAAGAGGTAACAAGGTTATATGGTTGGATGAGTTGAACGATTTAATTGATCTGGTGGAAGAATCGATGAAATAGCAAATGCCTTTGCTACTATGCATATGTTGCTTATAGTATTTAACTTGTCTTGGTCCATATATTCTAAATCAATGTTTCATTCCATCTGAAGCTGCAAGGTACAGTAGATGAAACACTGAAGAAACATGAGCTTACAAGACCTCTTGCAACAAAGGAGTTCGTCTGGTTTGCTGTACGTATCTGATTGTCATATTCTATGGTCTTGCCATCCTGTCCTCTGCCGTTTTATTCAATTTGATGATTTCATACTAAGAAATTTTTGCTGATCTTATGTGGTGTAGGCTTCAGCAGTGTTGGCTTTGCCCGTTATAATTCTGTTCAAACTTTTGTCTGGCATTTTCTGGTTAGCACAGTTTACTCTGCTCCTTTATTTGCCTTTTTCCACAGTGATCTACCCTTCTATATTGAAGCGTCTGTAGATCTACTTAATTCTACAAGGCTCAGAATTGTCTGTATTTTATTATTTGTGACAGTACAAAGGCGAAGAAACCTACTCGACATGGTCATTCACACCATTCACGTCGTAAGTCCAAGAGGGCGCACACAGACAAGTAGGGCAAGGTAGTACAATGCTTTCATCAGAAACCAAGTGCTTTACAGTTTGCAGGTATCATGTTAGCAATTTGCCGCCTTTATTACCTGGGTAAAATTACTTTATGGATGCATTTATATCTTGAGCTGAATTTATGTATGACCTGGATCAGATTCACAGTGTTAGCTTTTTAGATTAAAGGTAAATGGTAGTAGTGGCATGTTTTTTAATTAGATTGCCTCTTAAGAGATGTTCTGAAGTTCCTTGGCATACACGCTTGTACTTGTTGTTCTTTTGTGCTGCTATAAGGTGACTTTTTCTAAAGTAAATACTCCATCTCAGTGTATTATTCATGGGTGGAACACGGGTAATTCTTGATGGCTTGTAACAAAAATCAATGAGATCAGTGAGAGTTGTTTATTTGGAAAATGTTAGTCGTGACAATTCTTGGCCAAGTCTGAAGTAGCACATTTCCCACATGCTTTATCCTTGTACCAAGTTACACCCCAGATTTACTCCAAATGATTGATATAGGATTTTTTCTAGGGACTCGAGTTCCCATGCTTTTGAGAATAAAGCAGTAAATCTAGGCCTCAGTAATTTTCCGGTCAGTCTCATTCTTCTACTCTTTCCTGGAAGTCGACGACTTAGCTTATTACCTTTGACACCAAAGAAGAGTTTGACCCAATGCTCAGTTGCCCTTATCTCAAAGAAAAAAAAAGAGTTCGATCCAATGCTTTATTTCTGTCTTGGTTGATTCTGATTCGACATTAGAAGAACATTGATTTTCCCCAATAACAAGTAAACTATTGTCGGTAAATACTGAATATTTGATTCAACTGTAGTGTGAAGTGACTTTTGCGCCTGTATGTGGTGAAAAAGGTGATGTCAATTAGTTGGTGACTGGCTAGCCAACATTTCAGCGTTTCTACGTTTCATGAGTCAAGATATGTAAGATTAGCTATAAGAGAACTAGATAGGTAGAGCCAAATACTTAATAGTGAGTAAAGAATGAATTAATGTTTCAAAGAAAAATAGTACGGGAAGATCTACCTATATGTTCATATCGACTGGTCTATCTTTCGTCGTCTTTGACTAGATTTTGCAGTTTTTTCACAATTACAGTATTTACTGCTATGTGTATAACGCTGGGTTTATTTCATCTCATTTGCAGATGGGTCATGTCATTGTTTCACCGGGCGTTTGGAGTATCAGTCAAATCTGCAGATGCTTTTTGTTTTCCAAGTTCTGCATAGATTTTCCATATGTGCATAAAGCATGAATGGTGAGGGTAGTGGGTGTGAAAAATTTACTTTTGTACTATTACTGTTTCTTTGGTTTGGATAGTGTTGGTGTTTTGTGGTCTTTCCACTACTCGCTGTCAACGTTACTATGTTGCGACACTGTATTTTAGTTGTGTATTACATATCGACGTAGCTGTATTAAGATCTCCTCAGTCATATTTGATCATAGGTGTAACGATGGAGGAAAAATTATTCGAAAACTTAAACGGAGGATAAATATAAACAATTTACCAGAGTACACAGGTACATTTGGCCTTTTTTATCTTTAGTAATTTTCTATCTTGTTTGAACTTTGAATTGGTTTTGGATGAAGGTCGAAAATGCCACAAAATTAAAGCCATTCATTCAAACTTTACCCCATAAATAGATTTATCTCTATCTCCAAACTAATTATTTTACACAGAGTACTACTTGACTTCTAATTACATCTACTCGAATTCTTCAAAAATGCACTATATTTATAAGATCTGATATGCGTTTTTTTGGAGGATTCGAACAACATAGATCATCAATAATTAGCCCAATAGTTGTCTAAATCATGAGCACTATTCTCCATAACCATAAATCTATTCATGGCATTTCCACTACTCATATTTTCTCCATAACCAGCCTGATCATCATGAGTTGTCATCATCACGTGAGAAGAACTCATATCTTGTGGCGGTGGTGGCACTGGCTGAGAAGTAGTGGCACCACCACCAAGATTCAAATTCAAGCCTGAAATAGTAAAACTATTACCTCCACCTAAGTTATAGTTCATTTGGGATTGAAGAATTGGATTCAAGCTCATCATGTTAGACGATGACGATGTTGAAACGCCTTGAAAAACCCTATTGAATTCTTGAATTTCTGGATGGTTGATCATGTTGTAAGCACTTGATGATGATGATGATGGTCTTCCCATGGCTAATTGAATGGCATTATGTTCATGAGCTTGTGGCATCATCATTTGTGAAGAAATGCATATTGTGTTTGGATTGATTTGATCAAGTGTAGTGTAAGGGTTCACATGAATTCTTGAAGTATTGTTATTAGAAGGGTATTTTTTTCCTCCTGCATTACTCTTTTGGAATACACGGCAAACAACCCACTCATCTTGCTGAAAAATATTCCCAAGTATATATAACACAAGTTAATTTGAATTCACATGAAACTTTAATAAGAAAAAAAGACGACTTTTGAAACTTATGCTAAATAGGTTGTGTCGACATGCAAGTATGTTAGAGTTAGCTAGTATGGAATAAATTAACAAATGATCAATTAAGATCGAGAAATTTAAACTATTTAAGTAGCGCAATCCAATACACTAAGCTCCTGATGTGATTGAGGAGTCCTTACAATTTAGTACGTGTATATATATTTCCTTACTTTATCTTAAATTTGACTGAAAAAGGAAGAAAATGGAAGATATAGATTTAAAAATAGGATGAGAATTGAGATATTACTAATTTCTGAAGAAACAATTAATAAAATTCTTTCCAAGAATAATTTGGATTTGCACAAGGCAATGTAACATGAGCAAACAAGAAAACTATTTTCTACAAGACTACAACTACCTCATTTCTCTTGCACTATCAATATTTATGTTCCCTCCGTACTAATTTATATGACGTATTTTCCTTTAATTCATCCTAAAAAATACGATATATTTCTATATTTAGAAATAATGCTTTAAATTTCAAATAGTTCATTCGTTCCTTTTTAGTTGTCATAGTTTCCTTTTTGAGAGTCAAACAATACGAATTTTGACAAACATTTTAAGATGCATTTTTTATCATATTGATAGAGGCGGACCCACACTTATAAGTGGGGTGCACATGCACCCGTCAACTTCAAAAAAAATCATGTGTATATATGTATTGTATATCTATCTTGAGAAATTGACAGAAACTAGGATATAATTAACAGTGCACCCATGAGGAGCATATGAGTGTCCTTGTGTTGTTGGTACGTACAAGCCAGAAGAATCACCCATGAGACCAAAGTTTGATTCAAATTCTGGGTTCACCTCTACATATTGATATGAAAAAAAGTTGCATCTTATTGTATCTACCGTATAGTTTTTAAATGTCTAAAATTTTGTTTTAATACATTGAATTGATGTAAATATAATTTAGTTTTAAAAATGAGTCAAACTGACTCTCTAAATGACAACTAAAAAGGAACACAGAGTTTTACTTTAATTGAGAATGCTAAAATTGATATATTTATTGAATTCATCGGGACTGATGGGGTTAGAGAAGTGGAAGTACATACCTTGTGTGTTCTATAGGATGATTTGGAGTGGACTCTATATTCATGCATTACCCAATTGGTTTTTTCACCTCTTGGTGCTCTTCCTTTATAAAATACCAATGTTTTCTTCATACCAACTAATTCTGAATTACTGAAAATCTCTCTGTCTTTGCCAGTAGTTTTCCAATATCCACTATTTGTTGCTCTATTTGTTCTCACTCCTGTTGGGTACTTTCTATCTCTTAGGCTGAAAAAATACCATTCTTTTTCTCCCATTTTTGCCTTCCCTGTCATAATTAATTTCCAAAAATGTTAACTTGATTATACAGCTTAATTACTTTCTTCGTTTTAAAATAAGTGTCAAAGTAAACATCATGTGTATTAAGAGAACAGTTAAATACAATGTGTAGTTTACTTTCTTCGTCACAAGTTGTGCGACATCTTTCGTTTCTCGAGAGTAAAAGTTTTTTCTTTGACACCGATTTTTTCATATACCTCATAAATTTGCGACTTATATTACTTTGTATATAGTTTTGAAATATGTAAAAGAAATTTTTATTTTTTTTAAAGATTTTATATTCAAGTTTACAATCAGAATTTAAAAGGTTGACTCTTTCAGAATGATGCCACATAAATTGGGACAAAGAAAGTATTAGTTCAAGAAATGAGTCTTTTCTTTGTAGAGTATTTTGTAACTATTCATACTTTTTACATAGTTTCAAATTATGTAAATTTTATTTCAATTTTTTTTAAAAGACTTTCATATATGAAAATACGGTCAAAATTTAGAAAACTGACTCTCGAAGTCTGAATGGTGCTACATAAATTGAGACAAAAAAATAATAATTCAAGAAAGAGTGTTTTCTTTGAATTTGGTTTTTGAAAAGGAACAAGAAAAAGAAAACTTCCTTAATTTTTTTTGTTATAACAATTTGATGAAGCTTGCAAGCAATTAAAGATGCACCATAGAGTAGGCTTTAATTTTATGTATTTATATTTAGGGAAGCGTGCATAGAGCGTTATTGACATAATAAGGTAATTAACGTTATAAAAAAAGATAATTGCAAATTACTTTTTATAACAAGTATATTGCTTGATACATAATTAACCTGAAATAAATGATAACATGTTATAATTAATAACAAGTTACTGTAAATTATTTATACTATTGTACTATAACTTAAATGATATTCCAAAACGTAATTATATGCTCTTGATAGATATCATGATTTTCAAAGAATTAAAGAAGGTGTTGTAGGAATTAAGGAAAAAAAAAAACAAAAAAGGGGTTCCATTTTCTGTTTTAATCATATGGTGTTCGAATTTTATTAGCCTGATTAATTCAAGTTCGTACTACGTAATTAAGGTCCATTTAAAGGGAAAGAACTTTCTATTGGATTTTTTTAAAATTTTCAAGACTCGAAATACGACACCTCTAGTTAAGAGTGGAGTAGGTATACCATCTATTCCACTTCTATTTCCCTTCTTTTGATTAAAAAAAAAACAAGCAAAGTTGAGCATGATCATAAGAGTTGATGAATGACCTGCATAAAGTATGAACAAAATTAAACCAAGTTTGCTTACTCAATTTCCTCAAGAATAAACTTATGTCATATACAAAAAAACCATTTCAAAACCCTAGCTCTTGTTTTCTTGATTTATATAACCATATGCATTACTACCATTGATGAAAAAGAGTTGCTCGGATGGTAACCACTCTTCTGAAGATTGTGAGTTCGAGTCAGCAAAGAAGCAAAAAGGGTGGGATTGACCTCTTAGGAAGGGGTAAAAAAATGTATTACTACTATTTAATTTCAATATGCTTATTGTAAATACATGCTTTAGTAATTAACAAGTTTTGAGGATTGTTAATTACAACAAATTAATTAAGTATACCTGGAAGATCCCATGGCTCAGATTTGTTTAAATCAACATCTCCAATAGCCCTTGCAATAAAATTATTAGAATCAGAAATTTTGTTCATAAGATAATATGTTATAAGTTCTTCATCACTTGGATGAAATCGAAATCCTGGTGGTAAATCAATTTCTTCCTTCACTTCTCCTTCCATATTTCAAGATTTTCGACGAATAATTATAATAATAAAAACCCTAAACCTTGAAACTTAATTGAAAACCTAAAGGATTTCCCCAAACAAGAGAAGAAAAAAGAGTTTTAATATATGGAAATTAATTAGGATTTAGGACTATGGCTAGTTAACTAATTTATTGTTGGAATTAATATGTTGCAAAGAAACTTTTTTGTTGCTTAAATGTAGAGAATATAAATGGATCTTTGGATAACTTGTTGCTAAACATTTGCTACAAGTATAAGCTTGAGGGTTTATCTTGAATTATAGAGGAAAATTAATATATAATTTTCTTGTTGTTGAATTTAAAGAAGATACGTAATGTGTTTGAGAAGCTCTTACCTACCATGGGTCTTAAGGGACACGGTGCCTCATGACCTTTTTTTAAATGATCGTGGTGTCGAGGTCAATTTTTACGCAACTCGACTAATTGTACTTGCCACCTTTGAGTACACCAAGACTAGGACAGATGGGAAGAATTACGTAGTATTTTTTTTTGTCTCCGCTAGTTTTGAATCTGAGACTGTATAGGTCTCAACCAATTTATTGACCACTAGAACATCCTGATTTGGTCCCTTATGACCTCTTAATTAAGAATTAGTTGATTAATAAAGAAAACACATGATCTTTTTATTTATTTTTTATAAGCCATCATGCACCTTCTAGGGAAGTACCAAAAAATTAGAGGGGATACAAACCTTACCTATATACAAAATTAGGTTAAATAAATTAAAACTTTTTTAAAAGGGAAGGGTTAGCCTATATAGATACTTCCGAACTTAGAAGAGAGAAATCAATAAAAAATTATAATAACAATATATCCAGTACAATCCCACTAAGTAGAGATTGAGGATGATAGAGTGTACACATATTTCACTACCTCGTGAAGGTAGAGACCGTCTCCAAAAGACCCTCAGCTCAAGTGCATCAAATCCAAGTAAAAGAAGAAGAAAACATAGCCGTTAGTAAGAAAACTAGGAAATTAAAGCATCGTAAGGTCTATACGAAAGAAACAACCAATTAAGAAAACTAGGAAAGCAGGGTAAAGTCTACATGAAAGAAACAATAACAACAATAAAATAGTGTGATAATCGAAACACAATAAACAACATATGACAAGAACTACAAGGGTATGACTAGTTCTACGACAAGTACTAATTAACGCACATCACGACAACAATACTCCACCCCCACTAAACTTCTACCCTAATACGTAACCTCCACGCATTCCTATCTAGAGTCATGTCATTGGTAATATAAAGTTGCGTCATGTCTTGTCTAACCACCTCTCCCTAATACTTCTACCTCTCCGCGTACTTCTTACCACTAGCCTCTCACACCTCCTCATTGGGCGTCATCACTTGTGCTCCTCTGCATATGTTCAAACCATCTCTGTCTCGCTTCCAACAAAAAATTACATTTTGTCATTTTTTTTATGCTAGGTAGTTGTCATTTATCTAATTGAAAAAAAATCCCTACTCCTCTTTTAGTAATTGATATTTGAATATGTTAGGGACCTCGCAATTGCGGTTCCTGGGCCAGAAATGCAGACTCGTTAAAATGGATCATTACAAAATATTGGATTTATTAGTTTTGTTAAAATTTAGAGTTTTGCTCCAAGTGTCATAATCAACGGTATTTTCAGTTGAAATGATCTCTTATAATCACTTATAAATTGAAAGAAGAAAACAACTTAAAAATAATAATAATCTCTTAGGTATAAAGATGAAAACCTCCTAAAAAAGACAAGGAAAAGTTTTAACATAAGTAAGTAAGCGGGTCACAAAGAAGTCAGATTTCAATCACAGTGAATCACGCCGCTTTCAAGCGAATAGTAATCATGTCCCAGTTTATGTCTCTGCTGGTAAAATTAAAAACAAATTTATAAAAAACTACAAAATCAAATTTCCGTCACATTTTACTTGTCATATACTTCACCATACATATGTTTATTATTAATCACTACAGCAATCCACGCGTACAATGTCGTTATCAGTTATTGTATTGATTTTATTTGTCACCGTAACTTAAGTCGTACAAGTAATTACATTTTCTTTTTTCATATTCGAAGGATAGGGGTGGACGTTTGATATTTGATTTGAGATTTTTTGAATTTGATGATAATTGATAGTTAAAAGTAGAAATTAAAAATCAAAATTTTAAATTTCGACTTGGCTGGTAATTAGGTAAATTAAACTTGTTAAAGAATGACAAAAGTCTCACATTGACGGTTAATGAGATGAGTGAACTCCTTATAACTTATAAGACTTGGGCAATCCTCCTTCCTTTGAGCTAGCTTTTGGGGTGTGAGTTAGGCCTAAGACCCAATTTAACAAAACTTTAGTTCGTTATAGTATTCAACAATAATACCATATTAAAGTTGTAGGCAGTAGCCCAATTGTATTACCAAGTTAATAATACTATTGCTCCAATTATTTCTATTTTTCTATGGGGAGGTATGATATAATAGAAGTTCAACAAGTAAGAAGATATCAAGAAAATCAAATGAGATAATATATAAATGTGCCTTTTAACTTGGCCTCATTTGACATATATGCTCTCCAACTTTGGCTGTGTAGAACACAACATAAAACACAAATTGCCATGTAGGATGCCACACAAGACACCTGTGTTTATTTGTTCAAATTTATACAAGTTTAAGTGTCAACTTGTGCACACCCAACGTTGAAGGACATAAATGTGAGCTGAGACCATGTTAAAGGGCCTATTTGTGTATTATGCCAAAACAAATTAACACAACTAAAAGTCATGTATTTGAGTTGTTTATATTTAGTCATTAACTTTCTCATTGGACTGTACTATTGAGTAATGGACATGTTGATATGGAAGTATCAGCTACCAAATAGTACTAATATCTCATACTAAATCCAAACCCGAATATCGTAGTTCTAAAATTTTACTCTCAATTATCATATCGAATATCAAATTATCAAATACCAAATTATAAAAAAAATTTAACTTGATTCGATAATTAGATTTTCAATATTTTATGTCTAGCTCTACTGAAGGGTCAATTAGTTTGGCAGTTCTTTCCAAATTTATTTTTATTTTTACATACTAGAAAATTTGAAAAAAATCTTCATTTAAAATTATAGGTGGTCTAGGCCATTTTGCATCATAAAAAATGTAACAAGGGAGGAACGCAAGCTAGTGAGATTTTTATATATGAGTGATTAGGCCAGAAACCTTTAATTTTGTATGCAAATTAAAGGTATTACTTTAATCATATATATATTCCGTGCATGCCTTAGTTAATTAATATTTCTTCTATTTTAATTTATTTATTTTATTTTTTTTAAAAAAATATTTTTATTAATAATTTTTTAATTATATCTTTTCACATGCCTTGTTTAAGATTATAAATTTTTTAAAAACATTTTAATTAGTATATTCTACATATTTTTAGTTTAAGATGACAATATTAAAAAATCATCTTTACTTTCTTAAATTTCGTGTCAAATTAAAATTAGACAAATAAATTAAAACAGTGAGGTAATGTGTACTTGACTTTAGACTTTTAAGTCAAATTTCTTTCTTTTTATCTTAATTAAAATACATGTCCCTAATATATATAATTGAGGCCTTGAGGGGTTGTTTGCTCAGATGATTTCTCAATTTGGAGTATATACCTTTTTTATTTTTTCCTTTAGTTTTCATACAAAATAAACCTTTTCGTAGAAACAACAAAAGGCAATATAAACATTTTCACGTATCACTATATAATACTCTATCCGTTTCAAAAAGAATGACCTCCTTTTCTTTTTAGTCTGTTTAAAAAAGAATGACCTCTTTCTTTTTTTTGTTAACATTTTAATTGAACTTTCCACGTGATATATTTAAGACCACAAGATTAAAGAATAATTTTGTACATTTGACATAACTTTAATTTAGGACCACAAGATTCAAAAGTCTTCTTTATTTTTCTTAAACTCCGTGCCAAGTCAAACTAGACCATTCTTTGTGAAACGGAGGGAGTAGTAAATAGTAATACACATGAATTGTCCTTCACTTTATTTATTTACTTTATATATAATATGTGAGTTTATGTATAACTACTATATAGAAAATTATCAAGATAATGATGTAATTATCAAGAAAATATGTCAAGTCATACAAGTAACTATAATTTCAAAGTTATCTAGTTAGGGTTAACGAGTTAATTAATTAATTACGATTTCGTGCTTGATTTAATAAAACATTGCACTTGTATTGTTATTTAACGATGACTTTGTCCAAAATTATTGAGAAAGTAGTTGATTTGCCTTTTTCAAGGAGACAATCTAGAAAGAAACTCTAGAAACAAGTCTCACACTATGTATATTTTTATTTTCATACATGTCATGTCATTTAACAAAGTAGGTATATTAACTCTATATAACAAATTAAGGGGTATATCAGACTCAGTTTCACTAAAACACAAAGTAATAATGTTTTACCAAAGGACATTTTCTAATGTTATGACCTTTTAGTTACTGCAATATATACATGTCATTAGAAATCTCTTTATGCATCTATTGCATAATTGGTTCTACTTTCTAGAATTTTTCACTTTCAACTAATTTTACTTTTATTATGTATATAAATCAACATGTATGCCTTTTATAATATCTCGTAATTTTAGACTAAAAATTAACTTATTAGAAATGAATAATTTGATCTAAACTCGAAGAATATGATTGTACTTTGCGGTATTGGTTAAATTGAGATGGGTTATATGATGTTGATTAGAATGTATTGTTGTATTTGATATTGTGTTCGAGTTTAATTTTTAGTTTTTCAAATTATTAATTATGTGAATGTAGTACATAAAGTTACGTATATCTTATCAAAATCACAAAAAAATTAAAATACTCGACGCAATGGGCATGCGACACGCCACCTATTGTGTACAAGTTGATATGATGGAGATAGTGGTGCATTATTCATTTTAATGTGATTTATGATGCGATACAATAACTATCACATTTAAGTTGGACTTGGTGAAGCTGGTTGCGCGTGACAAAAATAAATAAGGAGAAAGTAATTGATGATATAAACTAGACAAGTGAAAGTTGAAAACATGAGGGGTAAGTAAAAACAACTAACAAAACATCTTAATTTTAATATTTAGAAAATACATTAGAAACAATATAAATCAACTCATGTAACATTCGAAAACATTAAGTTAAATAAGTTTATTAGTAGTTAAAAAAAGCTAGCAGTTAAAATTCAAAGTAAATTGGAAATTTATTACCTTTTGTGTATTTGATATTAATTTACATTTTTATCCTTTGACCCCACTACATCTCCAATTGAGAATATAACCTCAACATGTCATCATTCACTAAGGCCATTGGAACAAAAATGTACTAGTATTTTACTAAAGGTTTTTTTTTCTTTTTTTTTTTAGGAAAGGTAACATTTACTTCTATATATCCACATGCATATTATATCAAAGTGTAGTCTCCCTCCAAAAAGTTTTACTTACATCTTTCCTAAGATCTTCTAGTTACAACCAGTCAATAAACACATTTTCAGTATCTCATATCACTACCTGCTTACACCAAAAATAGTAAAACCTTAGGGAATTTGTCTTTATCTTCTGAATATTGTTCTGTTTTCCTTCTAAACATCTTTGATTCCTTTCTTCCAATTTTTCCACCAAATGTAAGCTGGGATAATTCTCCATCTCTTCTCTTTTTTTCCTACATTTCCATCCTTGTTCCAACATTGTAGGACTTCTATAATTCTCCAGGCTTTGTCAACTTTATCTTCCTCTTATGGATGAACATCTGCCACAATTGATCTATCCATTTGCAGTGTAAAAAGAGATGGTTGACTGTTTCCACGCGTTCTTCACATAGATAGCATTTAGAACATAGATTGAATTTTCTCTTGTTCAAGTTTTCATGTGTCAATACTGCCTCCTTTGCCAAGATCCATGTGAACTAATTCACATTGTAAGGAATTTCTATTCTCCAGATCATCCCTAGGGCCTTCCTGCATGATGCTCCTCAGTAGACCTGAGTTCTCTATATGCTGATTTTACAATGACCCCTTTTCATAATAGTCTATCTTTCTCTCCTGTCAGATTGGTAGCATATATGTTGTGTCATGAAATCTTGCTATAATTGTCATTTTTCAATCACTTAGGTTCCTCCTCAGAAATAGGTTCCACCCTTGTCCTGTTCATAATTGTGCTACTGTTACTTCTTTTGCTTGACTCAGACTATGTAGTAGAGGAAAAACATGTTTGAGTGTCTTCTGTCCACACCAAATGTCATTCCAAAAAGCTACTTTTTCTCTATTGCCCACCTTGCAACTCGTTCTCTCCCTGACTAGTTGCCATATATAGGTTCCTAGACCTCCATACACTACAATTGTAAGGGTTGGTGACCACCTCTGTCATCCACTTATCCTCCATGCCATATTTTTCTATTAGTACTTCCTTCCATAAAGGTACTTCTGGTGAGACAAATTTCCACAGTCATTTCATCATCCACTTATCCTTCCATTTGACCAAATGATACTTTATCTTATCTTCGCTTTCTTGTCATAAAAAGTTCCTCCTAATTATATCCAACCTATTGATTACCTTGACTGGTAAAGGGAATAATGACATCATGTACGAGGGAAGGGCATCTAGGATATTTTTTGATGTTGTGACCATTGTCACTGCAATATACACGTATCATTAAAAGTCCCTTTCTTGAAGATGACCAAGCCCCCTCTCTCTTTCTTGGTCTATCAATCAGTTTATGCACTTCTAGATCCATTGCATGATCTAGTTCTACTTTCCAAAAAAAAAAGCCATCCTTAACTTTATGCATATCAATCAATATGTATTCTTCTTCTGAATACCACAAATGTATCTCATTCAATGACTTTTCTTTCAGATAAAGAAAATCCTTGATGGTAAGAAAATATGATATTTCTGTCAAGTCTCATACCTTGTATGTACACCTCTTCAATGAAGGTTGATCATATGCTTGATTGTACATTCATGCACACCCGTATTGCTCAAGTAAGTGCGCGACTCTTTATGAGGACCTTCTTCCCTAATTTTCACTCTTTGTTCACACAATTTTCGAAGTAGAAGGGGAAAGGTGGACAACTGGTATCATGAGCCCTCTGTCACACACATCTATCCAAAAGCAAGTGTAGTTCACCAATATCATTAGATGCTCCTATCTCTCGAAAAAGATTGTGTAAGTGTACAATTTTGCTTCAGATGCTTCATAGATTAGATCAATTCAGTTTTCATTTTTGGTGGACTAGTTTTATATCTTCAGCACACAAGGAAACATCCCTTTAACATCTCCCATCTCCATTAAAACCAAGATCATTGTGCAGTTTCTGTGAAATAAGACAATAATTCCACATGATATATGGACTGACCTCTTTTCTTAATTCCTACATTNCCCCTCTAAAAAGTATTACTTACATCTTTCCTAAGATCTAGCTAGTTACAACCAGTCAATAACATTAAACACATTTCAGTTCTCCTTTCACTACTTGCTTACACCAAAAACAGTAAAACCCTAGGAAATTTGTCTTTATCTTTTGGATATTGTTCTATTTTCCTTCTAAACATCTTTGATTCCTTTCTTCCAATTTTTCCACCAAATGAAAGTTGGGATAATCCTCCATCTCTTCTCTTTTTTCCCTACATTTCCATCCTTGTTCCAGCATTGTAGGACTTCTATAATTCTCCAGGCTTTGTCAACTTGATCTTTCTCTTATGGATGAACATCTGCCACAATTGATCTGTCCATTTGCAGTGTAAAAAGAGATGGTTGACTGTTTCCACCCATTCTTCACATAGATAGCATTTAGAATATAGATTGAATTTTCTCTTGTTCAAGTTTTCATGTGTCAAGATTGCCTCCTTTGCCAAGATCCATGTGAAGTAATTCACCTTGTAGGAAATTTCTATTCTTCGGATCATCCCCAGGGCCATCCTGCATGATGCTCCTCAGTAGACCTGTGCTCTCTATATGCTGATTTTACAATGACTCTTCCCCTCTCTCCCCCTTTCATACTAGTCTATCTTCCTCTCCTGTCACATTGGTAGCCATATACATTGTGTCATGAAATCTTGCTATAGTTGTCATTTTTCAATCACTTAGGTTCCTCCTCAGAAACAGGGTTCCACCCTTGTCATGTTCATAATAGTGCTAGTGTTACTTCTTGTGCTTGACTCAGACTATGTAATAGATGAAAAACATGTTTGAGTGTCTTTTATCCACACGAAATGTCATTCCAAAAAGCTACTTTTTCTCCATTGCCCACCTTGCAACTTGTTCTCTCCTTGACCAGTTGCCATAGGTTCTTGAGAGACCTCCATACACTACAATTGAAAGGGTTGGTGACCACCTTTGTCATCCATTTATCCTCCATGCCATATTTTTCTATTATTACTTCCTTCCATAAAGATTCTTCTGATGAGACAAATTTCCACAGTCATGTCATCATCAAACTCTTGTTTTGGGTACTCAGCTCTTTGATATTTAATCCACCCCCTCTCTTACTTACCAACAGTTCCTCCCATTTGACCAAATGGTACTTTATCTTATCTTCGCTTCTCTGCCATAAAAAGTTCCTCCTAATTGCATCCAACCTCTTGATTACCTTGGTTGGTATAGGGAATAATGACATCATGTACGAGGAAAGGGCATCCATGATATTTTTTTATATTGTGACCATTGTCACTACAATATACACGTATCATTAGAAGTCTCTTTCTTAAAGATGACCAAGCCCTCTCTCTCTTTCTTGGTCTACAATCAGTTTATGCACTTCTAGATCCATTGCATGATCTAGTTCTACTTTCCAAAAAAAAAAGCCATCCTTAACTTTATGCATATCAATCAATATGTATTCTTCTTCTGAATACCACAAATGTATCTCATTCAATGACTTTTCTTTCAGATAAAGAAAATCCTTGATGGTAAGAAAATATGATATTTCTGTCAAGTCTCATACCTTGTATGTACACCTCTTCAATGAAGGTTGATCATATGCTTGATTGTACATTCATGCACACCTGTACTGCTCAAGTAAGTGCGCGACTCTTTATGAGGACCTTCTTTCCTAATTTCCATTCTTTGTTCACATAATTTTCGAAGTAGAAGGGGAAAGGTGGACAACATGTATTCATGAGCCATCTGTCACACACATCTATCCAAAAGCAAGTGTAGTTCACCAATATCATTAGAGCTCCAATCTCTCGAAAATGATTGTGTAAGTGTACAATTTTGCTTCAGATACTTCATAGATTAGATCAATTCAGTTTTCATTTTTGGTGGACTAGTTTTATATCTTCAGCACACAAGGAAACATCCCTTTAACATCTCCCATCTCCATTAAAACCAAGATCATTGTGCAGTTTCTGTGAAATAAGACAATAATTCCACATGATATATGGACTGACCTCTTTTCTTAATTCCTACATTCTTCTTCGTGATCTTTCAACATATTCATAATCTTCCAAGAAAGCTAAAATCTATAATCAAACATTGATATAAGAATACTCAAGTAAGAAAATTATAAAAGTAAAAGAGAATTTCTAAGAAAAGGTTAAATTGGTATTTCATCAGTACTTCTTAACTCATTTTGTCAACTTCTCTATTAGTACTTCATATCACATTAATTAAGAATGTAAATGATCAAATTCTCTTTTAGTTTTTAACCTATTTCGTCAAATCTTGCATTTAGTACATTGTTTAACTTAACATGATTTGAGTGCTACTTCTAAACTAAACATCTAATGTATAACCAGTAGGAATTGTACAACAACAACATATCCAGTGAAATTCCATCAAGTGGGACTGGGGAGATAGAATGTACGCAAACCTTACCACTACCTCGTGGAGGTAGAGAGACTGTTTCCAAAATACCATCGGCTCAAGTGCATTAAATCCAAGTAAAAGAAGAAGAAAACAATGGAGAAAGCATAGCAGTCAATAAGAAAGTATAAAGTCTACAAGAGAGAAACAATAACAACAACAAATACAATGATAATCAAACTACAAAGGTACGACTAGTCCTAAGACATGCATAAAACCTACGCAAGGCAACACAACATACTATCCCTAATAACCTTCTACGCTAATACACGACCTACACTCCTACCTATCTAAAGTCATGTCCTTGATGATATGAACTTGTACTTTGATCACCTCTCCTCAATCCTTTTCCAGCTTACCCCTACCATTTCACGTAACCCTTATAACCAGCCTTTCACATATCATCACAGAGCCGTCGGCTCCCCTCCTCTACACATATCAAAACTATCTCAGTATCACTTCTCTCATCTTGTATATCACATATGCCACTTTCACCTTCTCCCGGATAACCTCATTCCTAATCTTGTAACTTCTAGTATGTCCACACATCTATCTCAATATCCTTATCTCCGCAACATGCAACTTCTAAACATGTGATTTCTAGACTGAACAACACTTCATCCATACAACAAGAATGATATAACCACCACTCTATAGAACTTATCCAACCACAAAAAGAGAAAAAAAAGGACTTACATGAATAGAGTGGAGACTTCTGAATCAATACTTTAACTTGAATTCTTCAACTAAAATATAATATTGTAACAGAAATCTCAAGATTTGAGTCAAATGTTTAGCCTTCAATATCACTAACCACCGCGCTCTACAATAGAAGAATAAAATGTTAGATTTCGATCCCTTTTCCATAGAATAAAAAATCTAACTGCACAAGTGCATGATATTTACATGTGAATCAAGGCAGCAACAAAAATATCATATCCAGTAAAATTTCACAAGTGAGATTTAGGGAGGGCAGAGTGTATACATACCTTATCTCTACCTCATGAAGATAGAGATGTTATTTTTCAAAGGACCCTCAACTTGAATACAACAAATCATATTAGATATAAAAAGAAAATAGATAGTAAGGAAAACATATGAACTAATATGAAAATAGTAACAACAAACTAGTGCAACTACCGAAACACCATAAACAATAGATAATGCCGAATTCAAAAGCAAAACATTAGAAAAAAAAGCTAATACTATGACAGGCACCACCAAGCTTAAACTCGTCCAAAAGCAAGACAACACTCCATTATCTATTAACCTTCTACCCTGATTCCCGTCCTCCACACCCTTAGATCAGTATGTTAAAGTTGCACCATATCTTATATAATCACATCTCACAATACTTTTTGGCCTACCTCCACGTCTCATTTTTACCTACAATATCCAACCTACTCATTATAGTATCTATGCATCTCCTCTTCACATGCCTAAATCACTCAACATCATTTTTTTTTCATCTTGGCCAGAGGCGGAGCCAGGATTTCAGGCCTATGAGTTCTAAATTTTATAAAGGACAACGATCTTAAAAATTACAAAACACAAATTTTGTTAATGAGATGTTAATCGTGTTTGAAAATATTACCTTAGATATTGTTATTGTAAAAACTTGATTTAATAATATAAAGATTTGAGTAATTTATTTTAAAGTTATAAAATATTATTTAAAAAAATGAATAACTTTTTAAATATAAATTTTGAACATTATTACTATAATCTTCAATATTGTTCTAAGTGAGATTAAAATTATTAGATTCACCATTAATATTTTGGCACCTAAAACATATATTTTATTAGTTTCACTACGACCTGGAACCATTATTGCCTTCAAAAGTTAAAATTTCGAAAAGCAAACAACAACTATTTAACATAATCAATTTGGGATAACCCTAGAATCAAATATCAAAAATTAATTTTTGAATAGATAATCAAACAGTGTAAAAGAAAACAAATAAGAAAAAAAATTGAAAAAGAAGAGGCGAGAGTACATAGTACATACCGGAGGGCAGAGGTCGGATGGTAGCAATCAAATTAACAATAAATGTTAGAATCCTAACTTTTGAAAATAAATTTGGGTCAAAGTTTTTTGAGTGTCTGAGTAGAAATCAATGATTAGATATTGTTTTAGAGTAGGACACAAACACTATTTTTCTGTTTATTTTCATTTACCAATTTTCTGTTTTTTTTAATAAATAAATAAATATGTAAACTTATGTTATTATCTTTAGGTTAGAAATTAATTCCAAAAACACTTTTAATTTACCAATTTTCTATTTTTTTAAAATTTCTTATATAAACCTACGTATGTTAGAAATTAATTCCAAAAATATGGTGTTCAATGGGTTTCGACCCCACGAAGTGTGAGCAGATAGACTTCACTGGGTGCACTAAGACCATTGGGCTACTCGCCTCATTATGCTTGACGGCTCACAGTAAATTTATATATACTTTATATTTGATATTTTAATACGAATATAGGATCTACGAAAAAGTCAGTGGGTTAGTCCGAACCCCCTTCCGATACCGTAGATCCGCCCATGATCTTGGCCACCATGGAGGTCACTACCACCTTGGCTCGAATACCCTCATTCCTATTTTTCGCTCCTAATATGCCCATACATCCATCCCACCATCCTTATTTCCGCAATGTGCATCTTCTAAATATGGGAGTTCTCGACTGGCAAACACTCCGCCCCATAGAACAAAGTTTGTCTAGCCACCACTCTGTAGAACTAACCTTAAAATTTAGGTGATACTTTTTTTTAACATAGAAGATTCTGAAAGCTAGACCCCATAGAACAAAGTTTGTCTAGCCACTACTCTGTAGAACTTACCTTAAAGTTTAGGTGATATTTTTTTTTAACACGCAAGATTCTGAAAGCAAGACCCCATAGAACAAAGTTTGTCTAGCCACCACTCTGTAGAACTTACCTTAAAGTTTAGGTGATACTTTTTTTTTTAAGATGCAAGACTCCACTTCATCCACGTCGCATAATATGTGACATTATCGTCAATGTCCCTAATTACATAGATTAAAGACCCAAATACTTGAAATTATCTCTCTTGGGATATCTTTTGTGTCAAGCCTCACTTCCACTCGCATTGCAGTATTGAATTTACTATTCAATTAATTCGTTTTGTTCTTACTCAACCTAAATCCTTTTGATTCAGGCTAAGTGTTGATCCCCGATGCCACCTCTTCTCAATTGGAAAGTGCTCCCAATCTCCTACCACCGCTCTAGCCTGAGTCTTGTCTCCATAATACATGTTATTCATCACCTTAATGTAAGTCAATGGTACACCTTTAACCTCCGGGTATCTTTAGACTTTTTCAAGATCAATAAACATCATATGTGAATCAAGAAAATTATCTATATAACCCTAGTAATCGTCACAATCAGACACTACTGTTACTCCATTTCAAAATAATTGATAAATTTTATAAAATATTTAGGTTAGAGAAATTATATAATTCGAACCTAATAGTATTGATTTTTTTACAACTTTCTTTTTTCATTATTTCTTCATTTCAAAATGATTGATAAATTTTATAAAAAAATTAAATTAGTGAAATTCTGCAATTTGAACCTAATAGTATTGACAAGTTCTGTATTTTTATAGCTTTTTATTATTATTATTATTATTTTAAAATAACTATTCAATAAACATCGTTATAAACCTATCAAAAACAACTCCTCTTTGACAAGCGTCGTTTTTGAGTCATGAGTAATTAACCTTGTTAATGTTACTGAACATTCAGCAAGTTGTGGAAACCCATTGGGTTTTGCTTCTACATTGTCATATCACAATTCACAAGAAAATTATTTTTTTATATCAAAATAGAATTTTACAACAAGCACATAATGAGTTCAATATCTTAATGACTTTAGTAGACTATTGGCCTGTTTGTCAAGCTTATTTTCTCTCGAAAAGCTTCATATTTTTTTTATAAAAAAAATGGTTATTTTTAAAAATGAGGTATTTGACCAATTTTTAGAAGAAAATAAGTATTTTTGAAGAGTAGTAGAGGCTAGTTTTCATAAGCTATCCTGAAGCTAAAGAAAGTATTTATTCCCTTAAAGCACTTTTCTAGTAAGTGCTTTATCATTGTATCTTATTAAAAACACCTTGTTTTTAATAAGATACACTGATAAAAACTAGATACATATAAAAGAAAGTATTTATTCCCTTAAAGCACTTTTCTAAAAAATATACTGAAAAATATTTTTAAAAAGCTTGATTAAACACTGTTTGCTAATCAAAAGTGTTTTTCAAATTTATTGGTCAAACACGAATAAGCTAAAAGAAAGTAATTATTCCCTAAAAGCACTTCTCTAAAAAAATATACTTAAAAACACTTTAAAAAAAGCTTGATTATCTAGAAACAAAAAAAGCAGCACCAAAATAAGTTCCAATACCAACGTTTCTATAGAACTTGAACATAAGTTAATTACATACATAAAATCATCTTAAAACAAAGTTTCCCCAAGAGTTGTAAAAGAGAACTTTTCCCAGTAACTATTCCACAAGGGCTACTGCCCTTAGTATCTATACCTGTTGTATCCTGCTCCTAAACTAGAAGATCCATACCCCTCAAAACTCTGAGATGGAAACGAAGATGATGAAGAATAGGGGTCACCATAACGCGAAAAAGAACCAAACTCAGGCTCACGCGTCCCATACATTCTTGGGGCTGGCTCTTTGTGGTTGTTAATGAACTCCTGCACAAAGACAAGTGAATAAACAAGCATAAGCTAGCTGAGTAGTGCTTTTATCAACATTTTTATCCTTTACCATCTTGTTTCTCCCAATGTAACAAATAGAACAAACTACATTTCTAAGAAGAATCAATACTTGTAAAGGTATTGATCATCATCCATACTTGAGATTTCTCTACCAAGACCACCTAGAGTTCCTCTTTCCAAACATTTGAATGGAATGCAACAATCGAAACACGCTGACAGTTTAAGACCACAAAGTTCTGCTCTCAACACCCCAAAACTACCAATAAGTTTTTAACATATTTAGATCTTTGTAATCCAAGGAAAAAGGTCCCAAAGGGAAGAATATAATCTGGTAGAGTACAGACATAAATGAATAACAACACCAGCTAAAGGGCCATGATCGCCTGCTACAGACTTTTATGAAACTACAAATTACTTGTGGCCACAGAATATATAAAGAAAAAAGTGAGGTGCAGGGCGATGGTCTGACCACAAAAGATGAGCTCCATACCTGAATAAGCTGTTCAGCTGCTTGAACCTCTGACGAGGTACCCTTAATCTCGATAGTGATTTCTTCAGGTACTCGGCTCTCTTGCACAGTAAGAGCTGCCCTACTTGTGCGGCGAATATATGCTATATTACCACCACCAACACCAATGATGTCCTCAGCATACCCCAGCGGTACTTGCATAACCTTTGTGATCTGAGAAGGAAAAAGGATAGAAACAATCCATAGATCAGAGCTGACACCTTGCAGTAAATACATTTAGCTAATGGTCATATTCTTAGGCTAATGACTAAGCAGAAAGAAAGAGCTTCTACAGATTCAAGTTCAAGAGTAGGATACTAATACATATTTAGGAAAGACAGTAGATATTGTAGAAGTTCAGAAAAATTGAATTAAAAATAAATAATTATATGAATCATAAAAACACACTCACGTGCACAATGCTCATGCAAAAACTGAAAACAACCCCACTCCAGGACATACCCTCTCTCAAAGGAAAAAAGAATATGTAGAGCAAGAAAGAAAAGAGAACACAACTACAATGATTCCAATTAAAAACTAACTCTCCCCGAGATTTTCTTTTTCGTTAACGGTGATATCAAAGACAACTCACACCTACTTCAACTTATGTACCGGATACCTTCAAACTTCCACCAAAGCAATAGAGAAGTTGCATACGTTGTGAATCAAACCTAGAATAACAAAGTAGTCACTCCAACACTTCGACAGTTGGGACACCTCGGAGACTCTCCACAAACAGCAATATTTAGGTAACAAAAGAAGTCCAGATCAAGCTACGGTTGAAGTCTCTACATGTAGGACAATAAATACACGGGGTCTTCTTTTGTTCAATATAATTACTCAAAGTAATGTTATAGCCTATTAGCCTGTTCCCAATAATACTCAACAGCTTGAACAGTTTTTTTCATGTCTTAAATTTCAAGCCTCACAACTCCAAACCATTTTATCCCAAAACAGTCACCCGTGAGATGAATTTACTGTTATAAGAATCTATCAAGTTATCAAAGGCGAAAAGTATATAAAAGTGCAAAAGTCTGTTCAGGCTTCAAGTGTGAAGTGCTACTATAATACACGTTCAGCACAGGAAGCGCAAATGAATAAATAATAAAACTATACATGTAATGCAAGACAAGAAATAAACAGAAAGTACTACTATATGAACAAAAAAGTTGAATGATTAAGATGAAATATAGCTCATGTCAATTAAGTTCAAAAGGCATATTTCTTTTACTAAACTTCTCATTCATAGTCACAAATACATGGATCCGTGATATTTACTTTTTTTTCCAAATCAATCCCTTTAATAACCATATAGATTATGTTATGTTCACAAGAGGGCACACATGGGCAATGAGGCGTACACCTTAGCACCTTAATGCCCAATGTTTAAATGCTACCTAACCAGCACAAAACACCTTGCTTACATAACATTATTTTCAGTATAAATATTGATTCTCCACAACAAAATGAGACCAACTTAAACCACAGTGAAGCCATAAATTTCATGACTGGCAGAAAATGGAGACATAAAGTATCCATAAACTGACCTGTGTAACTATAGGACCAGCTCGGCCAGCCACAGTAGTATGTATGCCGCCAAGTCGAGGATCCTGTCCATATCGCGGTAGTGTAGACCGCGGGAGTTCGGAGTCCATGGCAGTTTCACAATCAAGTAAGTAAGGGTCTCGGCTCATGGAGAAGGAATAACCAGAAACTGCTACAGCATGGGATGCAGTTGCAGGACCAGAAGGCTGAAACTTTGAGGACTGTGGTTTATCAGCCCAGGACTCCGCTAGCTGATCTTGAGAGATATTTACATTGTACTGGCAATAGAACACGTACTTAGTAAAAACACAATTAGACAATTAAGCTTTGGTCAAAAGTATCAAACTTACCATCTTTTCAATTACAGGTATCATACTATGATCGACCAAAAACTTTCTCAGTAGTCTAACTACTGCCTCAAAAGCATCAAGCACCTTCAAACCTTCTCCATGAATTTCGATAATTCTTTCATCTTCAGTGGCATAAGGGGCCACATCATCTGTGAAATTCAGAAATTATTAGATGTTACCACATGACTGAATGTTCCGTGTCACACCATAATAGCAATCTCACCTGCAGATAAGACTCTCAGGGCAGCACCCGATCTTTCCTGTATTGATTTGATCGTAGTACCACGTCTACCAATCAAATGATTGGCTTGTGATGAAGCCACCAATAACCTTGAAAAGCAGAATGCAGCACCAGCAGCTCCTGCTCCTGGATCATCATTGTTTAGCCCGGCAACGCGCTTGAAAATTCTTAAAGCAGCATCCATTGCTGGAGATACCTCAGCATCTGGATTTTCTCTACCAGATATTAGGACCTGAAAAACATATGAAGGAAGTCAGCAAGAAATATAAAATAATATGATTTGAACATATCAAAAAGGCAAAATAAACAATGAAAGAAGAAGCAACATAAAATAATATGATTCCAGACCTACCAAAAAGAAAAAAAAATAAACAAACCCTAAGAGGTGTCAGATTAGAACTGAATACCAACTAGAGGTTCCCCTACTCAAAGGCAATTGCGAGAGTGAATCTTAACTCATCTCAGAGGGAAAAAACACCATAAAATGTTTTATGAGGCAGAGAGGGAAGCCTTTAAGGTTAAGGCCTACACCTCAAGCATTCAGATACACACTTTTTAAGCCTTTTGGGTCTATTTTAAGTGATGGATTACAACTAGCCCTGGAAAGAGGACCCAATGTAACTTCATAGAATTTAGCAAAGATTTAAAAAATAGATGTTTTTCCCCTAAATCAATAGTTTATACATTAAAAATGCAACTCAAGCAAAAAACCAACTAGCAGTATAATCTCAAGAGATACAAATTCATTTCAACTCAAATGTTCACACAAGTTCTTGATGGAATTTACTGTTCCATCACAACAATCTATGTTTATACACAAAAAAATAAAAAAGACAAACTTCAAGTAAATTTTAAACATAAAACAACGCAAAAAAATACTCTTTTTACCAATCAGAAACATCCAAATTCAAACAACAATCACAAAGAATAACAAAAACCCAAAAAAGAAACAAAAATCAAACGAATTATCAAAAATTATTCAATCCAAAACTTACGATTCGATCAGCATTGCCAAGAGGGCCTTCCAGAACACGAATGCTGGCGCCAGTCTCTTCACACATCCTCTTTACAAGTTCGCCCCTCCGCCCAATTATACCACCAACTTTCGCAAGTGGCACAACTAGCCTGAACACGTTATCCCCCGGCCATCCCGGCCATTTCTGCACAATCGCAACCGATTCCCCAGCAGTCTCTGGTCTAACAGCAACCATTTCAGTAGCAACCGAACCTGTAACCCCAGATTTTACAGCAAACGACTCCGGCGGCGGCGGCGCCACCGCAGATGAGCCTTGAATGGCCGGTGGAAATGATGAATCAGTTACAGTAGAGTACACCATTGATGAGTTCAGAGAAAACAGAGTGAAAGAGTTTTTCAGTGAAATTTTGCTGAAGGGTTTGGTTTTAAGTGAAAAATGGGAAGAGGTGTCTTAATATAACGGCTTGGCGTTACTTTCTTAAAAAAACTTTCATTGTGTAACTTTCCAATTTTGTATAAATAATTAGGGTTTATTTACGAAATTATAATATGAAATCATACTATAAAACATATATTATTAAGTAATAAAAAGTAGAGGTTTATTCGTTTTAATTTTTTTGGTAAGTCGGTGTTGAGAGACTTACCGTTATTAGTTTTAAAATTTTGCTGGGTTTATGAAAGACTTAACATTATTGATATTTTGAAAAACCGTTTATACATCCGTTATTAATTTTGATAAGTCGCTCAAAGTTTATCCATTCTGGATGAATGGATACTTATTTTTTATATGACTAAAACGGGTAATTCGTTGGAGTTGCGCGACATGTCGGAATTATTAACGGTTGTCATCGCTTATTCGGTTTAATTATTTTTTTGGTAAGTCAGCGTTGAGGGACTTACCGTTATTATTTTTAAATATTCGTTGGGTTTATGAATGACTTAACATTATTGCTATTTTGAAAAATTGTTGGATTTTGAAAAATCATTTATACATCCGTTATTAATTTTGACAAGTCACTCAAAGTTTATCCATTCTGATATAAAAATAATAAGGGAAATCAATTGTTTATAAAAAAAAAAAGTGTACTAATAAAATTAATTATGCTCGTTTCAATGATTGAAATAACAATTGTCTGAAGTTTATCAAGCTTTTTTTAAAAAAATTCCATATTTTTTAATTAACTAAACAAAAAATTTCGAATTCGTCAAGAAATAATAATTCGCGAGTACATTGATAAATAGCCGAGAGATTGAAATCTAAAGTCAAAAGGATCACTTTTTTTTTTATATAAAAATGGATAAACATACACTTATTTTTTATACAACTAAAATCTATATAATTCGTTAGAGTTGAGCAACTTGTTAAAACTAATAACGGTAATTATTTTTAAAAATTTGGAATTTAGAGGATTTCAGTTATTAGAACGAGAACATAATTACTTTTTAGGGTTTATTTACGAAATTATAATATGATATCATGATATAATATATATATATATATATATATATATATATTATAAGTAATAAAAAACATAGGTTTGATATAAAAATAACAAGAAAAATAAATTATCAAAAAAAAAAAAAAGTAATTATATTCTCGTTCTAATAACTGAAATAACAATAATATGAAATTTATAGAGTTTTTTTGAAATTTTTTCCATATTGTTTAATTAACTGGACAAAAAATTTCAAATACGTCAAGACATAATAATTCGCGAGTACATTGATAAATAGCCGAGAACTTGAAATCTAAAGTCAAAAGGATCACTTTTTTTTAATATAAAAATGGATAAACATACACTTATTTTTTATACAACTAAAATCTATATAATTCGTTAGAGTTGAGCAACTTGTTAAAACTAATAACGGTAATTATTTTTAAAAATTTGGAATTTAGAGGATTTCAGTTATCAGAACGAGAACATAATTACTTTTTTAGGGTTTATTTACGAAATTATAATATGATATCATGATATAATATATATATATATATATATATATATATATTATAAGTAATAAAAAACATAGGTTTGATATAAAAATAACAAGAAAAATAAATTATCAAAAAAAAAAAAAAGTAATTATATTCTCGTTCTAATAACTGAAATAACAATAATATGAAATTTATAGAGTTTTTTTGAAATTTTTTCCATATTGTTTAATTAACTGGAAAAAAAATTTCAAATACGTCAAGACATAATAATTCGCGAGTACATTGATAAATAGTCGGGAGCTTGAAATATGAAGTCAAAAGATCACTTTTTCTTATGGAATAATTTCGCACGCACATAAATAGTCATGAGTTATGGAATCTGAAGTTAGAAGGTTCACTATCTTATCTGAAATGGATATTTACTTTTTATACGATAAAACGGATAATTTGTTAGAGTTGAGCGACCTGTCGGATTATTAACAACTGTCAAACGACCGTTTATTCGTTTTAATTTTTTTTGGTAAGTCGGCGTTGAGAGACTTGCCGTTATTAATTTAAAAAAATCGTTGGGTTTATGAATGATTAAACATTATTTCTATTTTAAAAAACCGTTGGATTTTAAATAAACCGTTTATACAACGGTTATTAATTTTGACAAGTCGCTCAAAGTTTATCCATTTTGATATAAAAATAATAAGGAAAATTAATTATTTATCAAAAACCAAAAAAAGTAATTAGGTTCTTGTTTCAATGATTGTAATAACAATTGTCTGAAGTTTAGCAAGCTTTTTTTTTAAAAAATCCATATTTTTTAATTAACTAAACAAAAAGTTTCGAATACGTCAAGAAATATTAATTCGCGAGTACATTGATAAATAGTCGGGAGCTTGAAATCTAAAGTCAAAAGGATCACTTTTTCTTATATAAAAATGGATAAACAAACACTTATTTTTATACGACTAAAATCGATATAATTCGTTAGAGTTGAGCAACTTGTTAAAACTAATAACGGTAATTATTTTTTTAAAATTTGGCATTGAGAAAATTTCAGTTAATAGAACGAGAACATAATTACTTTTATTAGGGTTTATTTACGAAATTATAATATGAAATCATGATATAAAATATATATATATATATATATATATATATTATTAAGTAATAAAAAGCTTAGGTTTGATATAAAAATAACAAGAAAAATAAATTATCAAAAAAAAAAAAGTGTACTAATAAAAGTAATTATGTTATCGGTCTAATAACTGAAATAACGATAATATGAAATTTATAGAGTTTTTTTGAAATTTTTTCCATATTGTTTAATTAACTGGACGAAAATGTTGAATAAGTTAAGAAATAATAATCTCGCACGCACATAAATAGTCGTGAGTTATGGAATCTGAAGTTAGAAGGTTCACTATCTTATCTGGAATGGATATTTACTTTTTATACGACAAAACGGATAATTTGTTAAAGTTGAGCGACATGTCGGATTATTAACAGCTGTCAAACGACCGTTTATTCGTTTTAATTTTTTTTGGTATGCCGGCGTTGAGAAACTTGCCATTATTAATTTAAAAAATCATTGGGTTTATGAATGACTTAACATTATTGCTATTTTGAAAGACCGTTGGATTTTAAAAAACCGTTTATACATCCGTTAATAATTTTGACAAGTCGCTCAAAATTTATCTATTTTGATATAAAAACAATAAGGAAAATCAATTAATTAACAAAAACCCAAAAAAATGTACTAATAAAAGTAATTATGTTCTCGTTTCAATAATTGAAATAACAATTGTCTAAAGTTTATCAAGCTTTTATTGAAAAAAATCCATATTTTTTAATTAACTGAACAAAAAATTTCAAATACGTCAAGACATAATAATTTGCGAGTACATTGATAAATAGTCGGGAGCTTCAAATCTGAAGTCAAAAGGATCACTTTTTCTTATATAAAAATGGATAAACAAACACTTATTTTTATACGACTAAAATCGATATAATTCGTTAGAGTTGAGCAACTTGTTAAAACTAATAATGGTAATTATTTTTAAAAATTTGGCATTGAGAGGATTTCAGTTAATAGAATGAGAAAATAATTACTTTTATTAGGGTTTATTTACGAAATTATAATATGAAATCATGATATAAAATACAAACACACACACACACATATATATATAATTATTATTATTATTATTATTAAGTAATAAAAAGCTTAGGTTTGATATAAAAATAACAAGAAAAATAAATTATCAAAAAAAAAGTGTACTAATAAAAGTAATTATGTTATCGTTCTAATAACTGAAATAATGATAATATGCAATTTATAGAGTTTTTTTGTAATTTTTTCCATATTGTTTAATTAACTGGACAAAAATGTTGAATACGTTAAAAAATAATAATTTCGCACGCACATAAATAATCGTGAGTTATGGAATCTGAAGTTAGAAGGTTCACTATCTTATTTGGAATGGATATATACTTTTTATATGACAAAACAGATAATTCGTTAGAGTTGAGTGACAGGTTGAATTATTTACAGTTGTCAAACGACTGTTTATTCGTTTTAATTCTTTTTGGTAAGCCGGCGTTGAGAAACTTGCCGTTATTAATTTTAAAAAATTGTTGGGTTTATGAATGACTTAACATTATTGCTATTTCGAAAGACCGTTGGATTTTACAAAATCGTTTATACATCCGTTATTAATTTTGACAAGTCGCTCAAAAGTTTATCCATTTTGATATAAAAATAATAAGGAAAATCAATTATTTATCAAAAACCAAAAAAATGTACTAATAAAAGTAATTATGTTCTCGTTGCAATAATTGAAATAACATTTGTCTGAAGTTTATCAAGCTTTTTTTGAAAAAATTCCATATTTTTTAAACAATTGAACAAAAAATTTCAAATACATCAAGACATAATAATTTGCGAGTACATTGATAAATTGTCGGGAGCTTGAAATCTGAAGTCAAAAGGATCACTTTTTCTTATATAAAAATGGATAAACAAACACTTATTTTTATACGACTAAAATCGATATAATTCGTTAGAGTTGAGCAACTTGTTAAAACTAATAATGGTAATTATTTTTAAAAATTTGGCATTGAGAGGATTTCAATTAATAGAACGAGAACATAATTACTTTTATTAGGGTTTATTTACGAAATTATAATATGAAATCATGATATAAAATACATACATATATATATATATATATATATATAT